>NC_089798.1:23266056-23366056 GCF_040412425.1 Macrobrachium rosenbergii
ATAAAGTCAAATTAGCTCTATTTTATTAAAAAAAATTTGCAAGATTAAAAAATACCTAAGCTGATGTCACCCAAGTGAAAATAAGTGTTAACATCTGAGATGACAGATTATGATGGATTATTTTCAGGAAAAAAGTACAATTTTAACATCAAAAACTGAACGTCATACTTCAAGTTAAAGAAATAATTTTATACAGTAAATAAAAAACAATATATCCTCTGTTAATAGATAAATGGCATGCAAATTTAAATATACCGAAGATATAAAAATTTCACTGGACCTCTAATTGAAATATATGATTAGTGTGCACCTTACCCAGTGGTGCCTACTGTAACCAAGGCTGAAATCTTTGCCTAGACTTACTCTTAGCGAAAAAGGAAGTCACCAGTTCATATATCGCAGTATATATTACATAAAGAATTGTCCTTACTTTTGAAACATAAGCTTACTTACAACACTTAAAAGATGCTATAGTGATCACAGTATTCTCCTTTAAAAGTAAGTCAACCAACTTTGTATGACCCATGCCTTCATGTTAGGTATGTACAATACACAGAATTGACAATTAGATGTTCTACAGAACTGTAACTAATTTCTCAGTCAGATAACACCATGAAAATACAACTGGCAGAAAAAGAAATTCCAAAATATCTTAAAATTTTTGTTTTGAATATTGTACTGTATAGTGCAATACTTCACTTCCTTCAAACTTTATTATAAAACCAACTTTATAACATTTCAGTGCCTGTCTTTCATCTCCATATTTTCAAATGCTCTACAAGAAATGCCAAACACTGCTTATATAATGGAAAATCCTACTGCAATACTCATTATTTACCTTTCTCTTGTAGACTGATTCACAAAAGGGACAAGGAAAGAGACGATGTGTAGACAGGTGATTTAGGTACTTCTTAGCATGAATAACCTGCACCAAACAAATACTGACAATTAGACAAACACCCCTGATAACTCCTCCCTTTCTAGTAATTTTTTATCCTTTGACCCAGCTCTAAGAGAGTAATGGTCTATTTAAACTACTTAATAATAATGATAATAATAATAAAGTAATTTTTCATGCAATGGGCATCAAATCCCTTCATGTACAACAAGTCAAACCACTGTTCATCATATCTGTAACATAATGCAAAGGTCATATACTGTAACATTTAAAGAATATCTCAAGTTTATTATAACAGCACAGTATATTGTGCAGTTACATGATCCATACATCCAGAACTTGAGTCCTCAAAATGATGACTTTTTGGTACAGAAAATATCAAGCTTACAAGGAGACAACTGTAGCCTATCCTATAGAATGTTCAAGAAAGCATCCTAGACACTGGTTAACATCTTTTTGGAGGCTAGATAGTGATAATGTGTAAAATAAAAGTACTAAAATCCCATTAGACCAAATGACTCCATTTTAGAAGCTACCAGACTGCATAAAAAGTACAATAAAAACCTTAATATGTAATTTATGAACACTATACATGTTTTCACAATCAATTTATCATGATAATAGGAGTACTTTAGAGGAGGAATGTCTTGATCCTCAAAAAATCAATTTGTTTCATCACAAACCTATTATAATCAGCCTTTTGAGTAGAAATATCATCCCATATGCTTTATTCCCTTTTATAAATACTGTATAGAGGTAGATCCTAAGGTCTCAAGCAGCTACAAGCATCATCAATCATACATCTCTGATGATGTTCACTAATACTGTGAAGTCCTCAGACATCCAAAAATGAATTATGGAGAGTTACTTTTCACTTAGTCCATTTTCAGTCTTGGTCTCTTGCTGATCAACAAGAGCTCCCCACCATACTTGCCAAGGAGCTACCTTTGTTGGAAATGGCCTTGGTTGGGCTACCCAGTACCACTCCTGCTCCTTCTGTGGTCGAGCTTCACTCCACGCCCATCTCCTTCCTGTTACAGCCTAATAGTACATACCCAGTTTTATCCCTGTTCTTGATGCCACTTATGCAGGACAGAGGCCTATGTAATTGTTAACTCTTCATGCACACTTCCAATACTGTTAACAAAGACCATTACTGCTGCATCAGTAAAACCCTGCACTAGAACCAAGAATCTTCTGTAGCCAAGTGAACCAATTCCCATTATGACTGAGTAAAAGATTTAGTGTGGAGCCATGCACAAAGCCAGGCTCAGTCTGCTCCACAATATTTTAAAGGAGTGCCTCACATCATCTGATCTCCCTTGTCCAAAGGACAGGAGCTGCCCCAATGACGACCAGCACCTGTGGGTCACTCCAGCTCTCATATCCAGTGCCCCTCTGCTGACCATAGCTGCAACAAGAGCCACTCCAGCTTTCAAGACTAAGAGTGCAAACAAGATCCACTCAAACTCTCTGAACCACTAAAGCTTTTGTAACCACAGCTGCATGACTTTTAATAACCAGTGCCACTCCAAAGACTATAACTTAATCATGTCTATTCGGGTGCCCAGACACTCCAGCTTTCACATCCTGAGCTGTTCTGACAACGGAAACCTCACCAACTTTCAAGACCACTGACACTCCAGCTATTATAGCTAGAACTGCTTCAATTAGAGCTGCTGTCAGAGATACCCTGGCAGCTAAACCTGTGGCCAGAGCTGCTCCAGCTTTCATGGCCAGAAGCAGACAACAAGTCCAAAAGTTCACCATCAAGCCCTGGCAACCTACTAGTCAACAGTGCATCCAATCAGTAGGTTGCCACAGCACTATAATATAATCTTCATATTTGTCTGCAGCTATAGTTACCAGAGCCTCAACCACAGATCTCCTACCACTGCCAACACAAAAGGGTGAATGACAGGACTTTACAGTTGCAGACCTGATTGGTGTAGAAGGAGAAGACCTCCTGGCTGAGATCCCAGCAAATCTAAGGGTTTTCTGCTTCCGTAATATGGCAATGATCAATATCTACTAAATTCAAAAATGCAGAATACAGACAGTGAGGTGCTGAGTTACCCAGAAATCTCATTACAGCTGGAGTAGTTGTGGCATCAAGTCTCCAGCTCATTTCTATCATTAAGATGGTTAAAAACAAGACCTGGTCCCTGAGGTTACTGAAGTCAAGGAAATAAGCTTTGTGTATCCATGACCAAGACATGGCCCAAAAATGCAACTAAATCATCCAGGTTCTCATTGGTTCACCATCTCTCTTAAAAACTTCATTTGAGTCTGGATAACAGGAAGCCTCGGAAGGGAATAAAGGTTGACCATCACCAATCTGGCAATCGCTGATCCAGCACTAATTTTGGCTAGAGTAATTTCCTTGTTTATGAAAGTAGTAAAGAAATTTACAAAAGTAAGAAAATTATAAAAAAGAATTATACAAATTTACAAAACATTGCGCAGTCCTAGCAATGTGTGTCAAGCAGGCCACACACCATCAAACATTTCTATCCAGCAAGGCATATGATCATACAATTAAACAATTTAAGAATGTATGGCTACGTTGGAAGGATTGACTAAGTTTGATATTCGTCCATTTAAAATGTTCACACCAAAGATCTCTGATGCATACTGACATTTAATTGTACACCAGCTGCAGTATGTACCCGTGTATGATCAAATATATGATAGTTTGTGGCCCAACTAACATGTATGTACACACACACACACACACTTCTGCTTTCATTTCTCTCTCAACACTGTCTCGTGCTAGCATCAGTCCCGAGAACAGCTGTCAAATGTGCTTCATATACTGTACTATATTCAAAACGTTTTTATTAAGGTGCAGTATGTTGGCAGAAGGGGCACATTCATCATCAACAATTTGGCCAGCCAGATAGGCAAGAAAGGACATCAACTTGGAATTAAAACTGAATGTAATTAATCAGTATGATGGAGGAAAAGAATAACACAACAGCACATGACATAGAACTTCCATGTTCGACAATGCTGACAATTCTTAAGGATCAAGAACGCATACGTGAAGCTGTGAAAAGGTTTTGCTTCGGTGAACTCTGCTGCAATTACAAAGCAAGGGCAAGGGCCAATCTATGAAATGGAAATTAATAATGGTGTGGATAGAACACCAGATTAAAAGACAAATACCATTATGTCTTATTACCATCCAGGCAAAGGCTAGAAGTCTGTTTCAGACTCTTAAGGAGTGTGCAGGTGATGATTATCAACAAGAATTCACCTTAAGTACTCTATGGTTCAAAAGATTCAAAAGAAGATTCAGTTTGCATAATGTTTGGGTAACAGGAGAGGCACTGAGAAAGTTCATCAACAGTTCTAGATGAATTCATAAAAGACAAAAGATCAAGATTTTAACATTTCCTATGCAAACACTATTAGTTGATAATTGTTATTAGAATAAAGTTTTAAAAAATATGAAAACGTAAACATCATCAAATGCATGCATGTGCTCCACTTGTGATAGCACCGTAAAAATGTTTTGTAACACTATGACAAAACAGAAATTGGTTGAGATCAAACTAGAGATCAGTAATAGGAAAGTACTTTCCAATGTGCACAGAATTACTTTGGTGGAATATTCATCCGAGTCAACTGAGATAAAGTTGAGCTGATTATATTTTGGGGACAGTTACCTACCACTGGCTTACCACTGAAACACAGATGTAAATTTGGGGCAACTTACAAAAACTGAGATGAATTGGAAAACTAATAAGTGAAATGAAATATACGGTATCAACAGTAGTAAAATATTCTACCGTATACTGTAAATATATATAAGTATTATACCCAGTTAAAACTAAAAAAAAAAAATGCTAAATGGTGTGCCTTTGCATAGGATATCATACCTAAAGAAACGCCACAAGCAGGTGTAAACACAGGTAAGCTACATACACAAGGTTTCCATAATATTACAAGGCGAAATAAGAAATCGATGACTACAGTAACACAAGAGATCAATAATACTTCTTTAATACATTCTTAATGATAACACTAAGAGGATAATCTACAGCTCAATATGAATGACACAATACAGTACTTCTTAAGTATAATTCATGGTAAGGGAATGCATCAATGTACAGTAAAAATGCAGATTTACTGAATTCTAAGTAAAACAAATGAATTTAATCATTACTGTAAAGAATAAGAAAGTTACTGTATAAAAATGTACTCATGGTGATAAAACCATAGTAGGCTGTAGGCAAAATGAGTTAGGCTATGAGGTAGCTTATACATGTAGTACCTGTAGACTGAACCGCAAACTGACTTACATCAGAATTTGACTTCCAACATGTATGCAAGAACCTAACCCTGCCATAACTTGACACCTACCTGTACCATGTATTTTGCCCGTGTTGCATCAAAATTTCACTTTACTTTCATTTAACGTTTCTTTTTTAACCACCTTGTAATGATTTATGGGGAGTATTTTACAGGTAGAATGAGGACTGTGGGTTAGGTGCACTCTAACTTAACCACTATAATCTGGCGAAATAACTAATCTGGCACCCTGCAGGTCCCAATGATGCCAGATTAGTGACGGTTAACCTGTACTGAACATTTCTGGCTAACGCTTAAATTCCTGGAAGTGGCTGTATGGCAGCAGAGAAAACATTCAGCCCTTGGTAAAAGCATATACAAAGGGCATCACATAAAGAAAATATCTGAGGGGTTACAAATGACTTTACCATAGCACGTCTCTGATCCTTTACCATTCATGATGTCTGTTCCATTATCGAAAATTGCAGCCTCAGCTCCTGCAGTTGGGAGTTCAAAACCCATGAACATTCAAGATTTGATTTCTGAGGTTATCTTGAGAAGTTTGGGTTTAGAGTGTCTATCTAGGTTAGAAGCTTCACAACCAAACCTAATGCTTCTTACATAAAGTCTTGTCATGCTGTGATAGAGGTCATCATTGTCACCATCAACTACTGAAGATGCAAGACTGACAACCATAGTGCAAAGTGGAATGGTGCCACAGTGATCTGTCCTTTCCAGGCTTGTAAACTTGCCTCAAGTGAGAATTATGCTCAGAACTCTTATCTGGTGAAGAATTGTTCATATCAAAAGAGCAAGCAAACTCGCCTGACTGGAAAATGAACAGCGGTGCCTACTCAGTGACATGAAAGAAGCTATGCTGAGAGGCACAACTTGATGAAGCATGTGAGGTATGCGCCTATAACAAGGTAACAAATGTGTCAAAGACACTTCCATGTGAAACTGCACAGCTGGGGGAGCACTCTCAGATGGGGTGCAAACTAACTGAAAAGGCAATAGTGCCCTGTGACTTACTGCAGGTGAGTTAACACCTGGAGTAGTAAGTGCATGAATAAGTAAGCAGTGTGAGGCTCAGCAAGTGTGAAAAACTTCAACAAGCCCTCTGGGGAAGGGGCTCTCATATATTCAAGAGGGGGATAACAGTTCTGCTGAAAAAAGCTAAATTCTCTAATATCTCATTCAAGAACTTGTGTTTTCTATTTCCTTATGCAGTAATGAAAAAAAAGGTAGCTCTTCTACTTCTCAACCTTTGAAAATTTAGAGAAATATTCAGAAGCAGCTGCAATATAAAGGGGGAGACCTCGACAGAGCCTCACATGAAACAGATGCTTTGGGTTTCTTAAAAGATTCTGATACTGATAAAATGACCCCTTTATATGGCACAGAATAGCATCTCTTAAGTTATACAAAAAACAGACTAACCTATACATATAGTACACTTGACCTTAGTTGTACATACATGGCCTCTTGCAAGCAAAATACATCAATGGGGTCCTCCTCAACACAAGAGAGAAAACTAGAGCACTGTTTGCCAGGGTACCAACACATCTATGTTGTGTCACCAGTCAAAATATAAGCTATCTTTGACAGTAGGTAAGATTCATCCCAAATAATATGTTTTGGTATATCAAAAACTGGGTTTTTTTTATAATGTGGCTGCTCATTCATCCTCAAAGGAGCAAATTAAGGAAATCGATAGGTGAGGAAATGGTGTAGCTCCTGAGTGATGAATCCCAATGACCCAGACAAATATTCAGTCTATGGTAAAGTCATGTGAGTGATTATTAACATTCTTTTACTCACCATTCCTACTAGGGATTTACACTGAAAAAGAAGGGGAAAGAACCTAAGTAAAAGATACATAAATGGCTCTAAAGTGAATCATTTGGTTATGTCAAGGTGGGATACCAGGATAACTACTCTGTCCTTGCAATATCTCAGAAGTATCGCAGCATTAAGGAGGCCCTTCACTTTCTACTAAGGAACCTATGGGATTGGGACTTGCCATATACCCTACTGACATACACTTCAATAAAAGGAAAAGAGTGGGAGACTGCCTTTTCAATCAAGGACACTACAATAATTCTCAACCTATGTAAGGAGAGAGAGAGGTTGGTCTGTGATAGGGTGTAAGAAGACAGGACAATCTGAGACATTAGCAGTGACAGCTAGGTAAACCTGGAGTGACTGGACCAAGGATAATGTTTAATCTGTAATACTGACTTCTCATAGAAGAACAGGGGGTTTCCTTTTCAATGGCTCCTCAATCCTGACCAGGAATGACTGACCTGGAGACAACAACAAGTAAGCTAGACATGAAGAATTGCCCCGGTCTGAGAGCCAAGTTCCTTGGGCTCCTGATGCCAGGGTGGTCAAGAAGAATGTCTGTTGGAGCATGCAGAATTGTAGTTGCATTGGGACCCACTGAATTTAGATGATGACAAGAATCAAAGAACCTTATTCAGGTACAAGGTTATGGGAATCCATGCAGGAGCTAGTCTTTGCAATGTAAAGGACTGGAGGAGGGAGTTAAAGACTTCTGTATTGCAGTCAGTGCCAAAACCATTGAGCAAGAGCTGCAACAGAGCAACCTTGTACATTGTTATTGTGATAATGGTAAGGCACTTGTTCCAGAGTAGGTGGCTCAAGAAATTTAGGGCAGTTTCAACAGAAATTTCAACTAGGCTCTCAGCATGGAGTTAATCTACTCCCACTTTCTATACATACTGGTACTGTCAAATAAATGAGGTCTGTAGTTTCTGCACCAGGTATTAGCAATGTTAGATGATTATTCATCATTGTAGACTAGATTTGAAAATCTAAGAAGGGTTCAGAAAGGAGGATTTCTAGACTACTTTCCCTCCTACTGCCAGAGATAAAACAAGTGATGGCATGTGACTGATTTTCACAACAGCTGTTTCAGCAGAACAAGAAGACTGTTAGTCCAATTTGGGGCCACTAGGCAAGCAGGTTCATTGGAGGTTTACAGTTTGAGTAAAACCTTTGAAACCTAGGGCAATGGAGGAAAGAGGTAGATTGTCCTACACCTGTTCCAGTCCTGTATGGAATACATCTCTTGCTACTGCCTACATGTCCAGGTTTGGAGTCATACACTGGAAGTTGATGGTTCACTTGTGTAGGAAACAGGTCCACTTCTGGCTTTGGAAGCAGACTGGTAATCATTTGAAAGGAAGGTTTGTGCAACAGCTACTCAGTTAAAGCTGTCATCTGCCTTGACAGGGAGTTTGCTGCTATGCTGAGCAACCTGTAAGGTAAATTCCTGACAAGTGCCACTTTCTTGCCTGAGCCACCCATAGGATAGACAGCATAACTAAACTGAATGAAGCTGAACACAAGCCAGGCATCCTGATACATGTCATAGCTGTCATACTGTTTGGGATCAACAAAATATAGGTCCTCTTTAGAGGCATCAATTTTCTAAAAGACAAGAATGATGTCATCAATTCTGGGGAACTGGTGTGAAACTTCCTTAAAACAGGGAAGCACCTTCCAGCTACTGCATGATCCTTCCAATGGCCCCTTCCAACCTATTAAGGGGTCATTTGAGTTCTCAATTACCTGCATGGCTGGGGAAGTCAGATTTACCTGTTTAACAAGAGCACCCTTCCAAGTTCATGGACAGAATATCTTTCCCAACCTTTTCCAGGTATGCAAAAGCCTGACTCTGTTCACGTCCTTGAGTCACAGTTTTACTCGATGATTCCATGGAAAATGGGGTAGACGAATGGATGTGTCAAGTCTCGACACATCCAGTACTGGGCACCACCCTCTGGATGCCTTGGCACCAGAAAAAGACGGTTGAAAACCCTGCCGAATATCCTGACACCTGCTCTATCACCGTCTTCTCTAGCAATGATACCACTTCTTTCTGAAGTATAAGATACTTTTCCTGTTGATAAAGATATGATGGAAAAGCAATTGGAGATGATGACAGAGGTGGAGGCAGAAAAGGAATTACATAGCCTTTCTTCAGTACCTCCACCACCCAAAGTTCTACTCCTAAGTCTTTCTAAACATGCCAGAGGGCCTGCAGTTGGCCTCCTACTGGAACCTTAGGGCAAAAAGCTTCAATTCTTTCTAAAAACCTTAGAAGTTTGCTTTTATTGAAGCCTGATATGGACCTACGAAAGGACTTAGTAGCCGAAGACAAGTCTTGAGATGGGAGGGACGAATCTTGACTGGAGGGCCAGCAGGAAAAAGAAGAGCAGGCCTATTATTGTCAGATAAACTCTCTATTTTCCCGTACAGAAATATCCTCCCTTAGCCTTAAATACAGTAAACCCCCGTATTTGTGTTCTCATGATTCGCGGACTCACCGATTTACAGGATTTTCTATGGAACATATCTATAAACTATTCGTGAAAAATTTGGCAATTCACGGACTTTTTCTTTGAGAAATATTCACTAATTAGTGTATTTTGATGTTATTTTTATGACAATAAAGGCAGTCCCCGGTTAACGGTGGGCTCGGTTAACAGTGATTTGGTTTTATGGTGCTGGTGTAGTGACGAAAATCGGCAATTTTCGGCACGGAAAATCACTGATTTCCGCTTATCGGCGCCGATAACTGGGTATTGGCGCTGATACATACCTAACAGAGGCGCCGATAACCCCCGAAATCGCCAAAAAAGCACCGAAATTGACGATTTTCAGTTAGCAGCAATCTTCGGTTATCATCACACCCTCAGAAACGGTACCCCGCCGACAACCGGGGACTGCCTGTACATTTTTTATGATAAAAAAATTATTTACTAATTTACAAATATTATTAACTGTAAGATTAAATAAAATGTAACTCAAAGAGTGAGAGAAACTGGTTTTTTCCCCTCCATTCAGGACAGACCCAGGCCTCATTAACCCTTAAACGCCGAGCCTCTATTTACAAAAGTGTCTGCCGTATGCCGGCAGCGTTCGGGAGTTAGCGCTGAAGCGGAAAACAAGTTTTTTTCAAAAAACCACAGCACGCTTAGTTTTGAAGATTGAGTTCATTTTTGGCTCCTTTTTTTGACATTGCCTGAAGTTTAGTATGCAATCATCAGAAATGAAAATATCATTATCATATATAAATATTGGAAATATATGACAGCCTAAAAAAATTTCATATAATTATACAATCGTATGAGCAAAACGGGTTAAAGTTTACCGAGTTTTTTTGTATTGTACACTAAATTGCGATGATTTTGGTATATAAATAAAATTGTAAAACGATCAAAGCAACACAGAGAAAATATTATCACAAAAATGATGCATGAATTCGTGAACGCTGATGTAAAAAAGTTTTTTCAAAATTCACCATAAATCGAACATTGTGCTAGAGACTTCCATTTGTGGTCAGTTGAAGTTGACTCAAGGTCAAATTTTTTCTATTTATCGTGGATTTATAAGAAAATATTTCAAAACTGATAAAAGCTAAGCAACCATGAGTTATTTTTCTTTTGTATTCTACGAAATTGTACATTTTCATACATAAAACTTTATGTAACGCATCTATATAAAATGGTGCAAAGACATTTAATAAAGTGACAAAAAGAATTTCTTCTTGAGATGTTCGGCCGAGTTACTACGCAGACGTAGCGAAAAGTTTTTTTCAAAATTCACCATAAATCGAATATTGCGCTAGACTTCCCAATTTGTTGCAAAATGAAGGTAAATGATTGACTATTACTAGAATGTAAGAGTTTAGTTACACTGCGTTTTTCGACCATTTCGGTCGAAGCCAAAGATGACCGGTTGAAATTTTGCACATCGTGATTTATATGAAAAGATTTAAACTAATAGAAGCTACAGCCATGAGTTATTTTTGGTTGTATTCTACATGTAATTGCGCACATTTTCATATATAAAACTTTATGTAACGACTAATATAAAACGGCACAAACATTACGACAAAGTGACAAAAGAATTTCTGAGATGTTCGGTCGAGTTACAGCGCGCGGACGCAAGGAAAAAGTTTTTTTCAAAAATTCGCCATAAATCGAAATATTGTGCTAGGGACTTCCAATTTGTTGCAAAATGAAGGTAAACGATTGACTATTACTAGAATGTAAGAGTTTTAGCTACAATTGTGTTTAATTCATTTGTCAAGCCGTTGACCGGTTGAAATTTGGAAATTTATCGTGATTATATAAGAATATTTCCAAACTGATAAAGTTACAATCATGGTTGTTTTTTGTTGTATTTCATGATAGAAATTGACATTTTCATTTATAAACTTTATGAAACGGCTATAAAACGTGCAAAAATTACGACAAAATGACAAAAAGAATTTCCAAATTTTTGGCTGAGTTATTTCACGGGACGTAAGGAATGTTTTTTTTTTTTTCAAAAATTCACCATAAATCGAAATATTGTGCTAGAGACTTCCAATTTGTTGCAAAATGAAGGTAAATGATTGTATATTACTAGAATGTAAGAGTTTTAGCTTGCAATTGCATTTTTTTACCATTTCGGTTGACCGAAGGTTGAAATTTTTGCAGTCGACGTACAGTACTCCGCCCGTCACCCAACAGACAATTTTAGTCGACTTACGATACGTCCAGTCGGCGTGTAAAGGTTAAAGTGAAGATAGATGCTCAGAATTGATACTATTGAAATATTAAAATTATATTAAAGTACTACTGAAATTATATTAAAATGATATATGTTTTTCAGGATAAGAGTATAACCATTTTTAGAGGGTACATTTTATGACAAAATAATGATTTATATTACTAATTTTCCAATATCAATATTAAGTTTAATAAGATTAAATAATAACATTGAATGATAAAAATAATTTTTCTCTCTCTTATTTAAATGAGAATTTTTC
Source organism: Macrobrachium rosenbergii (assembly GCF_040412425.1). Classification (NCBI taxonomy): domain Eukaryota; kingdom Metazoa; phylum Arthropoda; class Malacostraca; order Decapoda; family Palaemonidae; genus Macrobrachium; species Macrobrachium rosenbergii. The sequence goes on from NC_089798.1 coordinate 23,278,098, forward strand.
TTGACATAATACGTACGTATGTTTCTTTTGTATGATAAATTAATGATTTACCTAATAAGTGCTAATTTTCAAATATTAATAAGATTAAATAATAATAATATATAATAATTATGCATTTGTGTGGTAATGATCTCATTTTAAAATACAAAATAGTGATTCCCAGTCTTTATGCTGACTTGAGAAAAGAGGGGGGAGGGTAAATGTCAATTTACTTGACAGTTTGACATACTGGCTGGAGGGGAAGAATGTTGTCCTCAGAACATGGATTTCAATCTTTTGATATCATAAGGAGTTATTCTCCCCCCCCACCTCTCTCTCGCCAAAGGGTAGAATGTGAGAAATGGATAATAGATAGATACTTAGTTCAGCCCTCTCTCTCTCTCTCAGGAAAAGATACTGTTAGTGTGTGCGTGCATGCGTGTGTTCATAGTGTTTTAAAAATGTGTAGTTCACGTAATATATCTTTGGAAGACAAAAAACATAAATTTTCTTGTCGTCACAGAGATTAAAGAGATAAACTCTTCTCTCCCTCTCTGTTTTTCTTTCTTTCTTTCTTTCTTCCTTTTTCCCCAGCCAGCCTTGTTGAATAAGTTGTAGTGGTAACTTTTTCTGTTATTAATATTTAAAGTACGATATATATTTTTAAGGGTACTAATGTTTAAGATGACTTTGAAACAGATATTAACAATATAATTTCAGAGATTAACACGGTAATAGGTTAATATTTTTTACGGTATATTTCTGATGTAGGATACTTCAAGTATACATCTGTATTTGAACTTTATAGCAGTTATGTTTTTTAGAGGAGGGGGTAGCAAGTATTTGAGGATTTTAATCATTCGTGGGGGTCTGGAGCGCATCCTGTAGGGAATATTGGGGTTTACTGTAGAGACGGATTAAGAAGGCAATCCAAAGGGGAAACCAAAACTGCCATCTTCTGAGTAGGAGAGACCTTAGACAAAAGATATGAGCACAATTGTTCTCTCTTCTTCAAGACAGAGTTAATGAAAGCATAAGAACATTCGCCTGCTGTGTCCGAAATAGCCTTGTGCAAGCAAAAAATTCTAAGGACTCCTCCCAAGCTCTGGCGCAGCAAGATGGCGATAGTACTAAGTGAAAGCTCAACAAAAGACAAGACTTCAATAATTCTAAACAAAGACTTGGACAAAGTCTATGCCTCTGAATTAGACCAAAGTACTTTGCCAGTCTCAAGAGCAAGTCTTTTCATAGGATCAAGACAAGCAAGGAAATCAGAATCATTGACAGAAGACGGTTTAAGTGCTGGTAACGAGCCTGTGTCGTAAGAAACGGCTCTCCGCGACTTCAAAAAACCAGGAAGACTAGAGCTGGCAGTTTTGAAGGAAGTTTCGTGTGCCAGAATGCGAGATGTTTCTTCAAAATGCGCTCTAATTGAAGGAGAAACTTAAGTTTCTTCACAAACTTAACAGTCGCCTAATACTAGAAGATAACAGAGACCTAGTCTCTACAGAACTTCCTTCCTCCACCAAATGAGGATAAAGAGAAGAGCTTGTTCCAGCAAATGCCGAAAGGCCGAAGAAGACTCTCTTCTGACTCAAGCTCTTCTTCCGCTCAGTCATGAATCAAGACAGCAGCTAACCCTTGCAATGAAATTCCGACTCGATGGGAGGGGAGACTGCACGAAAAGTAGTCTATAGCTGTCCACTAAAGGCGACATAAGTTGGCAAAGCAGAAGGCAAGGCGCTACCAGGTGTCAAGGAAAACGGGACTTGTGAGGGAGACGGAGGAGGAGAAGAGTTGTCGACACCTAACTCCACCATCTCGTCCTAAAGTGTCTCAACAGGCTTAGGAAACCTCCCAGATGATGCATTTTTAGAAAGTAAAGCAGCTAAAAGAAGCATCTAGTTTGGAAAACAATAGAATCTGTAACCATAGTAGGATGGGAAAAAACATTAAGGGAGTCAGAAGGAAACTCTCCAATAGCAGAAGACAGAGGAATAGCAGAGAGAGATTTAGAATGAGACGTAAAAGCAGACAAAATAGGTTCAACAATTGAGTCAACAAAACCAAGTTAGAATAACTCGCTACAGGTATATCATTATTAATAACAATGTCTATACAGTAAACCCCCCTTATTCGCGTTCTCACAATTCGCGGACTCACCGACTTGCGGACTTTTTCGTTGAGAAATATTCACTAACTAGTGCATTTTGATGTTATTTTCATGACTATATACGTTTCTTATGATAAAAAATTATTTACTAATTTTCAAATATTAAGGTTAATAATAATAATAATAATAATAATAATAATAATAATAATAATACTGTAAGATTAAATAATAGATAATAATGTGTAACTCAAAGAGAAACAGGTGGTACATTTTATGATAAAATAATGATTTAAGGTACTAATTTTCAAATATTAATATTAAGTTTAATGAGATTAAATAACAACATTACATAATATAAATAATGTCTCTCTCTCTCTCTCTTATGGAGATGAGAGAATTTTAATGCATTTGTAATATGTACATATGTTTATTTGTTTTGTATCATTATATATAAATAATTTACCGAATAAGTACTAATTTTCAAATAATAATAATAATAATAATAATAATAATAATAATAATAATAATAATAATAATAATATACTTTCCATGCATTAATTACAGCTTTTGTAGAGTAAATTATTAAAAATTCTAAACAAACAAATATCAACCCCAATCTTCCTCTGTGGGAGTTCAGCAAGGAGGCGGGGAGGGGTTTAAATGTCAATTTACTTGACAGTTTGACATATTGAGCAAGGGGAGGAAGTGTTGCTGACAGAGGCTCATGGATTTCAATCTTTTGATACTGTATGGAGTTCTCTCTCTCTCTCTCTCTCTGTTAAGTATTGGCTGGAAGGGGAAGGGTTAAAAGTATGTACATATATTTTTACGGGTAAAATTTTTAAGATGACTTTGAAATTATATTAATAATACCATTTCAAAGATTAATACAGTAACAGGATGGTTATGGTATATTTGATATACCAAAGAGTAGAATGTGAGAAATCAATAGATAGATACATAAACAGATACTTAGTTCAGCCCTTCTCTCTCTCTCAGGAAGATATTGTAATTTGAGTCTCTTTAACCAATTGGTATTAACACATATGCACAATGTGTGTGTGTGTTCACAGTGTTTTAAAAATGTGTAGTAAAGGTAATACATCTTTGGAAGACCAAAAACAAACTATAATTTTTTTGTCAGTCGCATAGTAAAGAGAAATAGATTAACAAGAGATTAAACAGATAAACTCTTTCTCTCTCTTTTGCCAGAAAAAGATTAACAAGAGATTAAACAGATAAACTCCTTTTCTTTTGCCATGCCAGCACAAGGCTGGCTGAATAAAGTCTTAGTGGTAACTCACTCACTCTCTGTTTTGGCTGGAAGGGTTAGAACTATGCATGTATATATTTTTAAGCGTACTGATGTTTAAGATGACTCTAAAATGATATTAATAATACAATTTAAAAGATTAATATAGTAATAGGATAATAGTTTTATGTATATTTGATGTAGGCTGGTATTTTTAGGCATACTTTGGTGTTTGAACTTTCAAGATAGGCAGTTATAAGCATTTTTAGAGGGGGGGTTCTAAGTATTCGAGGATTTTAACCCCTTCTTTACCGACAACTTGTTTGGGGGTACACAGAATACCACCATTCAAGACTATTGAACAGTACCAGGTACATGAAGGTGGTATGCATCTACTACCAACCTTCCTCTTTTCAGCTCTAGACCTCTCATGATTTTATAAATTCAGTTTGAAGGGTTTGGGGCAAATCAAACAGTATTAGCACTGCCAGGTGTATGATGAAGCAAAACAAACATTATTGCTGGCTATAGATTCAGACATTTGGATATATACTGTGTATACATGCATGCACACATACACATACTTGAAAACAAGTGTAATCTCTCTCTGAAATAGATGAAAAGGTGTTGCATGGCAAGTCACTGTATTCATGCATAGCGAGTGGAAGGGAGCTTCATTTCGCTTTGGCTTCTGGGTGGTATAGATGAAGTATCTAATATGCACTGGATACAATTGGGTAAATTCTCTCTCTCTCTCTCTGCTTCCTTGTTGACTCATGTTGGTTGATAAATCTGTGGCTGTTTCCATCACTCTCTCCTCATATTATATAAAATATATACACTCCATACATATATATATATATAATATAGATAGATATATATATATATATATATATATATATATTACAAATACATACTGTATAATAAAGACTACATATATATCACATACATGTATACAGAGTATACACACATGCAGTGTGTACATGTATACATATATATATATATATATATATACATATAATATATATACCATGTTTCAAATTAGAGCCCTCCACAGAACAAATGGAAAGTTATGAAGTTTTCTGCTATAGCTCATCTCCAAGTACATTATTTTAAGTTTCTATTAAGCTATTATTTTGCATTTCCTGTATTTTCAGACTGAGGACGGAGGTTAGGTATTACCATGGCTAAACACTCTGGAGGAAATCAGATGGATTGACCGAACTGGGCTATAACCTTCAGAGAGGCTAGGGATGTTGGCGATCTCTATTTCCCCACATTCCTGGATAACTAAATACATTAAAAAAGAGATGAACTTTGTTAAAGAACTAACAGTAACCATATGACTGTCATCGTGAAAAGAGTGAGAATCTTGGAAGGCCTGAAGTCCTTTCTCAGGAGTCAAAATACATCATACCTGAGGCACTGGGTAGACCAAGAAAGTCTTTACGTAAATTGGCGCTTGAACTTGAAACAAAAAGGGGAAAGAAGATAAGTTATAGTGCTGTATATCGTGAGTTGAAAAAATCTTGTATCAAGCCATTTCATGTTATCAGGAAGCCCAACATCACTCAGCAACAGAGACAACTGCACATGGTTTTGTGGTTCATTTCTTAAAGACTGGGATGAAACTGACTTTCTCCATGTTGCAGCATCAGATGAATTCTTCATTTACACAGTCAGGAAGCCAAATCATAAAAATGACATCATTTGGGCTGCAAAGTTGGATGATATCAGCGATGACATGTGCTTTCGCCAAGTTGTGAAATTTCCTGAATGTTTGGGAATTTTTCTCTGTTTCACAGCCAAACGGTTAATGTGGATCATCAAAGAAAAAGGACAGTCATGGAATGGCGAATACTTCAGAGAAACTGTGCCTACTGGTGGAGTGTTTCCTTCCTCAAAGATCCTGAAAATGTGTTATCTGTTGAAGACGTCATATTTTTGCATGATATACTATGTTTCGTTGGTTCTTCAGACACAGGAGCTGCTTTCAAAATATGGTACTGATTTCTTCTGTCCAAGTAAATTTCCAGGTAGCTCTGACCTTAATGTGTGAAAACATTGGCAGTATCTTGACGATCGTGTTGAAGCGCACAGTGAATCATTATGATGGTACTCAAGCCTCGAAGTAATTCGCGAAGAGAGGTGACCAAGTGCTCAGGGAAATGGAGTTTCTGAGTCTCAGCTTTTTTGCGATTTGCTGAAATCATACTCTGAATTACTGCTTTTGTCCATATCAATTTTAGTTTATGCTGTAGAGGGGAGTTTAATTTGAAACACCCTATATATATATATATATATATATGTATGTATATATATATATATATATATATATATATGTATATATATATATATATATGTGTGTGTGTATATGTGTATGTATATATATATATATATGTAGTATATGTGTATGTATATATATATATATATATATATATATATATATATTTATATATATTATAGTGTGTGTATATGTATATTTGTGTATATATATATATCTCAACTCATAAACATTATCTGAGACTTGCAGATATGTATTTCATTACTGAGAAATTCAGTTCAGAGCTAACATGATGTTTATTCTGTTGCTTCAGTAAAAAGAGGTTACTATTTGTTGCAGTTTAGTGTCTGAATGTATCTCTGAATATGGAGGGCTTACTGCTCCCACATTATTAACTCATCAGTTCTAGCAACTCATTGGCCGCAGCTGTCATGACAACGGGCCGAAATACTGAAGATGGCATTACCAAGATGATCTTTCGCGAACGCATTAAACGGGCCTGAGACCGCGGCGTGAGAGGCCGGAGTAGGAAGCCACAGAACCCCATTGCCCCGAGAACCGACCCGGTTCCCTGGCAACGGACTGTTACAATTGTTGCATGGCAGTCCTAGGCTCTGGCTACATACGGGCGAGGGCACCAACACCTTAATTTTATACGGGAACACAAAATGACCGCACACTAAGGATGATCTGGGAACAATTTCTACCATAAATTCAGCCAAACCTTTAACAGATTCTAAAATAAGGCTTATATCCTGCCCAGTTTCTATTAATGATTTTCTCCTGAACCAAAGGGGGAGTGGAAAGTTAAGCCGTGAGGAAATCTCAGTACTATCTATATTACTAGGCCTAGCAGAGGAAAATGTCACAGACTATATGGAGAAAGATAGCTTCATGACCTAGACCTAACTAATTGCTTCCTGCAAATTTATCTGCTTCCCTCTTTCCTATATCTACACTCTAGGTACATGAGGTCCTTAGGCCAGTCCTGCATATCTCTCACATCTAAATTTCTATATCACACTTCTAAAATTTGCTGCAAAAATTAATATTGATTCACCTTAAACAGTATCCATTACACAGTAATCATTCCTACATAACCTAATGTTATTTGTTTGGTTTCAGGAAGACATCCTAGTAAAGAAATGAAATTACAGCACTGACAGGAGCAAAGCAGCCGTACCACAATACTCAACAACTGTCATACTTAATAAGGAATTCTGACAGAATCCAAACATTCCAACACACTAAAATAGAACAGGGGAATCAGACAGCCTTCCAGTCAGCCAATGATCTTTTTTCTTTGCTGAATACTGACTTACCTATCAAAAGCACAGAGATATAAACTACCTTTAACAGCAGGTAAGATTCATCCCAATACAACAGTATAATCTATGACTTTAAAGAACTTAGAAAATGTAGATATACGATATTTCCGCATTTGAAGATTCTCCCTAAGTTTAATAATTTTTCACTTCAAAGATTATGGCGACATTAAAGACAATAAACTTTATTGAACACCACAAGATAACAGCCGTCCATGATCGTAATTGGTCTAAGCTGGCATGACTGCATAAATAATGCAAGCTCATAAAGACGGCATCCATGTACTTTATCTAGTTCAGGTTAAATCCACCTCTTGGAAGGATGATGATCAGTCAAGAGAAAAGCTAAGAGAATCAGCTGGCTGTATGGAAGAACAACTAATAACTTCACAAACTGATTTATTTCACAGCAAGTGTGAGACCTGCCCCGACTTAAAAAGGGGGTGGGATTACACTTATCATAAAAGTACACACCTATTGGCTTTACTCTGAGTAACTACCTGCCATCATGCTTGCATCATTTTCCTTTATACAAGACTATCAAATTCATCTTGAAACCCTTAACTATCAAGATTGGAACAAAAATAGAATTTGGCTGGGTCCAGGCCTGGATAAAATGAAAGATCATTACAAAACTTTCAAGTGACTTGCAATAAGTTACACTGATTCCCAAGAATCAGAATATACTTACTAAAGGATGACAAATTTTTTCATATCAAATTGAGATGGGTGCAAAGTAGGCACACTCATGACAAAACAACTGCTCAACAGTTATTCTAAGTGTAAATTTCGATATATAAAACTTGCTGCCACTACTTTAAATTTTGTTTTATGAATTTGGTATGTCATATGAACAACTCATTTTCTCTTACAGATTAAGAAAAAATACTGTTAATATCGGCACAAAGAAGTAACCAATGATGTAAATGTACACACCTGAGTCATTAAGCTTTAGTTATGTTTTATCAGACAACCTGTACACAACAATTGCAATGCTGTACAAAATATACACTGTACTGTACATTCTACAAGAGATGAGATACTAGGACATTTCATTAAATATTTACACTGCACAGTATCACTCTATTTCTAATATCAATTAATTGATAAAGGAAGCTTGGGCCCACATGAATATAAAAAGGGCTAAAAATTCCTTCAACAGTGAGTCAAGTGTTTACAGTTGACATTTCACATTAACTATACTAATGTGACACCTTTCCAGGACAATTTAGCAATGGTTTATCAAGTATAAAAAGCAGTCTTTTGAGTTTATGTTTCACTCAAGAAAAGGATTGTTGACCAGAATATTACCACAATATAAAAGAAGTCTTTATGTGCTAAGGCATCTGCTATTCATATGATGTTCTGCAGTGTTAAACATGAAAATCTGAACCATCAACTTAAAAAGAATTATTTTTTCAATATTGTTAGATAAAACCTTTCCATTAATAGAATGATTTAATTTGAGGTGGTAAATCTGAAGAACTAAAGCGCTACTGTCTAACAAAATTGTAATAAAATTATAACTTATACAGCACCTACAGTACAATTAAAGGCATAAAAACATGTATAATCCATAGATTAAGCTGGTCACACAACAGAAATAGACTTTGAAATTGAATCTCGCTATTGTCAGATGCCAAACTACATTTTTGGCTTCTCATTTCTAAGTCTCCTTCATAAAAGACTGAACACTAATAATATGGGAGACATTGCAAATGTTCCTTCTTATGTGGAATTACACATTTTGATGACAATCCATGAAATTCTACTGAATTGTTAACAGACTGCTATATATGCTGCAATAAAACACGTTTGATAAAACTGTAAGGTAAGGTTAGGCTCTAATGTAAAGAAAAGTAAAAATCGAGGCAAACCAAAGTTAGAATGGCAATGATTGCCAAAGTTCATATATAGCATAGTAATAACATATCACTCAGACCGGGACGTTCCTCAAAATAGGAATAAGAAGCAGATTTTATAGGCCTCTACATTATAAACAAACTAACTAGTGCTACCTTAAAAGGCAAAATATCTTCCAAACAGCAAAAGTAATTACAATGAAAATCATTATAAACATTAACTAAAAATAACACTGTACAAAATCATGGCTTATACCGGTTGGATTTTAGATGAACAATTAACCTAAAACCATGCATTCCCTTTATAACAAAACACTAGATACAGCACCAACTGACACTAGACAGAGTACAGCTTCTCAATAAAAATTTGAGAGTTCAATATGGTATATAAAAATAGACAACAAGCTTTCTATACAAAAGGTATTCGTGAATACATATAAACTTCTTTAAAAATATCACACAACAAGAATTCCACATTTTACAAATAACAAAAATAGTTTGGTCCTAATTCTGATTCAATCTACGTACTTCTTTACATTTCTTACTATCACATACTTTTCATACAACCTTGTTCATCAAAGGAAGCTCACTTTGTTTACTACAAAACTGAGCACTCTGTAACCGATAAAAATAGATTTCTAGGATGAACTATTGTTCTTAAAATAAAAATATAAATCCTAATGGAACTCCTATAAGTATAATAAGTCCTATTAATAATATCTTCCACCAGTTTAGACCCCAATCTGCACCTGAATAATCACTGCCGGATGGATCTAAAGGACGAAAGCGTAAATCATTCAGAGCTGCAGCAGCTTCATCTAAAGAATCTTTGTAAGTGTTTGTTTTGGCACGAATTTCAGCCAAGTCCTTCTGCATTGTATCTAGAAAACGTTTTGCTTCCTTCTTCGTTCGTGTATCTCTCAGGATACGATCAATACTAATGTAACCTACATGCATCTCTGAATCGCTTCCTACAATTAATTATAACTACTGATGCTTCAGTACCAAGAAGGCAGCACGGGCAATTACTAATGCTTCTTGGCCTCACCACAAGCTCCTTGATCTTTCTGCCTTCAACATTTCAGCTAAAACTGAATTGGCCTTGACTGGTATCTTATAAACATAAAAGAATTCATTTTCCTCTGCATTATATTGTTGATCCTTCTCAATTCTGAAAGCATATGAGTAAAAGATGTGAACTGATGATTGGGTTAAAAACACAAGACTGAAAATAATAAAACTAGTTTCCAGAAAAAAATGTGTTAAAAGAATTGAAACCCAACTCAAGATGCTGAACATAATTAAACAAATCTTGCTAGTCTACATACAAAATGACATTTTCATAATAGAATAAAGTTTTATATATACTTACCCATTAATGCATAGCTAACGTTTCTAACTCGCGTAAGGACGATTCTAAAATTCGCTCCAGCGCTTCTGTTTTGTGTAGGTGGCAGGCCCTCCCCACTATCGGGGAACACAGGAAACAACCTGGAAGGTAAGCCACTTTGTTTGTGCCTCTTATGTCCATAAGAAGGAGGAGGACAGTCCCGATTCTGTACTCATTTTGGCAAGTAAATATGAAACTTATTTTGATAAAATATAATTTACATAAATTTAATAAATAATTACACAGCTGAATCCTACACTGGAATGGAGTGTGATGGTTATAGACATATTCTACTCCAAAACATCAAGACATGGTAATGACTTTGAAATAAAATTTCCACAGCATTAAATGCAATACTGTTGTTTCTATACTCTGATAAGAGAGCTACTGCAGGTGAATGCTGCCTCTGGCTGATGCTCATCTTAACCAGCAGTGGTGTGGCTGTTGAGCCGTGGGTCGCCTCTACTTAAGTGGGAGCTTTGCAGTGGAGGAAAGGCCTGATCGCTAGCAAAGCAAACAAAAGATGCCCTCACCCTGGGTGCAGTACCAAAATAAAAAACAACCAAACAATGCTGTCACCTACTGTGAAAACACTTATAAAAACACCACAACTCCATCCACTCAGACTGGTGGATACTCACTTATTACTGTACCTCAGGCCTCAAAACTTGGAAAACCCTAAACTAAGGCGAAGAGATAGGAGAAAAAGTGTGCTTCCTATAATTCCTCACCCAATACCATCCCAGCCACCAATAACGGTCCCAAGGTACTACAGTTATCAAACACTGTTTCCACTTCCTTCCAATAGTGAGAGCTAAAAATAGACCTCCACTTCCAGTAGGTTGATTGAATAATGGAAGTCAGGGACATCATATGCCTGAAAGCCAAAGAGGTCAACACTGCTCTGATCTCACGAGCTTTTATTTTAAAATTTGGTAAAACATCCTCCTGGATCTGTGAATGTACTTCAGAAATCGAATCCCTCATGAAGAACAACAAAGTGTTCTTAGACAGAAAACAAGAAGGGTTCTTAGCTGAACACCAGAGGTTACTGGATGGACCCCCAATCTTTTCTGTCCTATTCAGATAGTATCTAAGAGCTCTGACAAGACAAAGTTCTCTCTCTTCTACCTCATTACCGAGAATGTCCACAAATTCTTAATGGTATATGAGTGAGGCCAGGGCTTGGGCGGGTCCTCGTTCTTGGCCAAAAATCATAGGGTGAAGGAGCAAACTGCATCTCCTTGGGAAAATCTACCTCTTATCAATGGCTTGAATTTCACTAATGAGTTTAGCCGTAGCTAAAGCAAAGAGGAAGTGTCTTGCATGTGAGATTCCTAAGGGAAGCAGAGTGAAGGGGTTCAAAAGCTGGACCCGTTAGCCACTTCAGCACTACATCCAGATTCCAGGAGACCAGATTGTCCTTCCTCTGTTTCGTTGTTTCAAAGGACTTTAACAGGTCGTTAATATCCGAGTTCGACGAAAGATCCAGGCCTCTATGTTTAAAAACTGAGCTAAGCATAGCTCGATACCCCTTAATGGTGGAGAAGACAAATTCCTAGAGTTCCTCAGATAAAGGAGGAAATCAGCAATCTGCATTACAGAGGTCTCAGAAGAAGAGACATTGTGGTTGTGGCACCACCGACGGAAGACTGCCCACTTGGCCTGGTAGACGAGGCTAGAAGATTTTTGCTTGTGTCGTGCAATATCCTCTGCAGCTCCTTGAAAAATTCCCCGATATACTTGCAGACAGCCTGAAGCCTGTCAGGGGTAAGAGCAAACAACCCTTGGTGGCATCTTCTGGAAGTGGGGTTGGTCTGAGTAAAGATAGTTTTGGGGAAGGAGTCTTGGATAATCTAATAGCCAAAGAAAGTCCAGGAACCACTCCTCATGGGCCAAAATGGCGCTGTGAGTGTCAGAGCTGCGTTGTCATGTGATCAAAACTTGTTCAACACCTCCCTGATCATGCTGAAGGGTGGAAAAGCATACAGATCCAGATTGGACTAATCTTGCAGCATGGCATCTGTTGCCCATGCAAGAGGATCTGGGGCTGGAGAGCAAAATAGAGGAAGGCGATGGTTCTTGGAGGTGGCAAACAGGTCTATTATTGGCCTGCCCCAACAGCTTCCAAAGATCTAGACAAACCAGGGGATCCAGGGTCCACTCAGTGGAAGACCTGTTTGACAGCTCAGCTCAGCTCCACCATAACATTCAACTTCCCTGATAAATCAGGTGACCCAAATCACCTGATTTTTGTTCCGCCCATGGAGTAGATCTCTTGCTGCCTGGCAAAGAGAAAAGGAATGGTTGCCTTGTTTTTGGATATATATGCTGTGGTATTGTCCATGTGTACTACATTGCTCTTGTTGCTGTGACCATGGCCTAAAACACCAAAGGCATAGGTGAACTGTTTTCAGTTCTCTCACATTTATATGTAGGCTTTGCTGATCCGGGGCCCACATACCGGATACTTTCTGATTCCCAAGTAGGGCTCCCCAGCCTATGTCTGAGGCATCTGAATAAAAGTCTAGGTCGGGGCTCAGAGGTTGAATGGACTTCCCTTCTGACAGTCTTTCTTCTGACAGCACCACCACTGCAGGTCCAATTTGATCTCCGTGGTGATCAGAAACATGTGAGTGTCTGGCTGTGTTTTCCTGTCCCCGTTGGCCTTCAGAAAGAACTGGAGAACCCTCATGTGAAGTCTGCCTAATCTGACAAACATCTCTATGGATGCCAGAGTCCCAGTAAGCTCATCCACTGCTGAACCGAGCAAGACGAAAGGGCTAAAAATTCTGGACCATCTGGAGGTAGCTGGAAATTCTTGGGAGATGGAAAAGCCTGAAAATCTGAGAGTTCAGAGTCATCTCCAAACAAAGCATCTCTTGTACGTTCAACTACTTGGAGATTGATAAGAAGGCCCAGTTACTGAGTAAGAAGAAGAATCTGTAAGTCCTTTTTCATGCACTTTACTGATGGGGATCAAGTAGCCAGTTGTCCAGATAAAGGCTGACATTGATCCCTATTAAGTGGGATGCATTTCTCAAGAGAGGAGCAAGGACTTGAGAATACTTGAGGGGGCCAAGGAAAGCGCTGGGGCTAGTGAGCTCAACTGATACACAGTCAATCATTACTTGTGGTCTTGCAGTTCAGCTCTTACTGATACGCGTGGATTTTTCTGTGGAAATTATCCTAAAATTCATCTACAAAAATTCGCACCGCAGACTTTTTGCCAAGAAATATCTACTAATTAGTGTATTTTGATGTTATTTTTCATGACTGACCACATTTTTTATGATAAAACATACGATTAATTTCAGATACGGTATTAATATTAAAGCAAACACAGTATAATATCATAAATGTATTATTTTATTTTATTTATTTAAGTACATATTGTACTGTACTGAAGTTGTGAACTCTAGTGTTTCCCCTGTTCTGTAAAAAGAAAATGGGACGGCCTCAACACTCTATGAGAGAAAATGGCACTGACAATGTAATTTATTTTGATGTTACTTTCATGACTAAATATACTTTTTTATGATAAAAACATGATTTACTAATTTTCAGGGTAGTTTATAGTTTCGCCAGGTCTGTAACACCATCTCTGGCTAAGGCACAATCCCACTAAGGTAGTCTCATAATTCGACCTGCTCATGAATCTCACGGCACTCCGGGCGTGCCCCAGCATCTGACCCAGTCTCTTGCCAGTTTGCCAAGATGTCATCCGTCCAGTCCGCGCATCCCTCCCACGTGCAATTTGCCGCCGCAAACCCGGTGACTATCCTAGATTTAGCAGTGCTGTGCAATGACGAACGCTCTTTACTGGTATTTCTAATGAAAAGTGGCCACAGTTTCCAGTGGTGTTGTAACGCACACCGCAGGAAACACAGATCCATTCGAGTACCAGCTCTTCTCTGGTTCAGACCTTTCTGGTCAGGACCATTTAATTCTCATTCATGGCTGGATTCACGAACTTCCCCAGAAATATATGCAGATGACTCTGAAAGTCAGGTCACCTAACACCATAGTGGACTGGTACAATTTCTGCCGGGAAGTTTGTATAGACATTCTGGTGCAGGACAACCGGAAAATCGGCGGGCCAGGACACGTTGTGGAAATTGACAAATCCAAATTTGGAAAGTTTAAAATTTCGCTGGTTGGTAGACGTGGTCGATCGTTGTTGGGTTCTCGGGCGGATTGGACCGGGAAACAAAGGAAAGGTTTCTGACTTGTTGTATAGTTTTAATTACAATGAGCTTGTTTTATTTTCACGTGCGGTGTTGGCTTCTCATCCGAGCTGTATTCGGCGCTGTCTCGCCAGGACTGAGTCAGTCGTTTCTGGACCATTAACATTGTGAGGGCTTGACTTATTTTGGGATTATCACGGGATTACGAGATCTGCCTTTCTTCAGTTGCTGCTGCTGTCCTCCTTTGAGAGTTTGATTGTTCTACAGTCTGCACCCTTGGTTCAGTTATTTTGCCAAGGGGACCTCTCTGCCAACTGGTAAGGTCTTAGGAATATATATTATTCCTCTCGACCCGTGATTTGAAGGCTGTGTTAGCCAATACCACCGTTTAGAGCTCACTTAAGGGAAGCAGTTTATTTTTTGATAAATGTTTAGTGTGTAATAAGTTAGGTTATTCTGACTTTTCGACATTCTATTACTTTCAGGGCCATCTCTTTAAAGTGTAATTGCATAGTCTATCTCTTTAAAGTGTAATTGCATAGTCTATCTTAATTTGGTGTAAGTGTGTTTGTTATTCGATGTTTTCAGTGTGTGGTTGATTTTTGTGTTTATTTAATGTATATTTTGTAAGAGGCTCAGTGGTTATTTCTTTCTGAAAGTTTGTATTAAATATTAAGGTTTTATTTTTAGTTTTTCTTTATCCTCCTTGATTCCATCTCTGTACACTCTGTTGCGGCCATTCCACCTATTGTGGATTTGGTCGTTTGTGACTTTATTTGTATTTTAAGAGACTTGTGTATGTTTGATGGGCATGGGCCCACAACAATATCCAAAAAAGTGATGAAGAAGCTGTGGAAAAACTCCCGATGTTGATCGGAAGCTGGCAGGAAACAAATTGAGCTCTCTGTTAAGTTGTTCCTCAAGTCCCAGATAGTGGGCAGGGCCTTGTAACCTACACGCATACGACAGAAGCGCCGCCAAGCGAATTTTTAATTTTTAAGCTGCCGTAGGCAAGGAACCAATAGCTATGTAATTATCTGGTAAGTCACTTATATAAAAAACCAATTCAGGGGAGAAAGGTTAATGATTGGTCTCCAACCAACTGTTGCCTTCTCCACTAAGAAGAGGTGACCGTAGAACCCTAGAAACCAATCTTCTATGACTTCCACCACAATTTTCCTCACCATTGCATTGCCTCCTCCCTGAGAGCCAGGAACAAACATCCAGAATTGGACCAGTGCAAGAGCAAGGTGAGGCAGAGACTCAAAGGGGAGTAAATATCCTTCCCATAGAGCTTCAACAACCCACATCTCCACTCCAAGTCATTACCATGTTACCCAGTAGCTCGTAGGCAACCAACCCCCTCTATTGGCAGCTGGTGAGGGTGAACACCATCTTTAGTATCCCCCTCTATTCTTCTTTCCCTTGCTGCCCTTCCTGGGGTGGGGGTGGAGGGTTGAAAGGGATGGGTGACAAATCTCCCCTTCTTTTATTATTATTATTATTATTATTATCATTATTATTGCTGCTTCAGCTGCATTTCTTTTGTAGAAGACTTTTACTATTTTCCTTATTGCGGACTTCTCTTCATCATTGGAGGTGCGTGCTAACAGCTTGCCTATTCTCCATGACAATTTTCTTCATGGAGCTCTCGTCCTCACGGTACTGGGGATGCATCTGGGCCTTATAATATATCTTGATGTCACAATCTTGGGGGGAAGGTTGTGCGCTTTCACCGCTACAGGCAGTCCCCGGTTATCGGCAGGGTTCCGCTTCTGAGGGTGTGATGATAATCAAAATTCACCGCTAACGGAAAATTGGCAATTTTTGGCGCTTTTTCAGTGATTTTTGGGGGTTATCAGTGCCGAAAAGCGCTGATTTTCGGTTATCAGCGCCTCTGTTAGGTATGTATCGGCGCCAATACCCAATTATCGGCGCCAATAAGCAGAAATCGGCGATTTTTGGCGCCGAAAATTGCCGATTTTCATCGCTAGACAAGCGCCATAAAACTGGATTGCTGTTAACCAAGCCCGCCATTAACCGGGGACTGACTGTATACCATTTTTTCAGGCCAGTTCGAATTTCGTTATTGATGAGTTTGTTGGTGAAACCATTATTAACCAACATTTGTGCAGCGGAATTTGAGCGTGCTGCACAAATGTTGGTGAATAATAGTTTCACCAACAAACTCATCAATAAAGAATTTCAAACTGGCCTGGAAAAATGGTATAGCGGTGAGAGCACACAACCTGCCCCCCAAGAATGTGACATCAAGATATATTATAAGGCCCGGATGCATCCCCAGTACCGTGAGGACGAGAGCTCCATGAAGAAAATCGTCATGGAGAACGTCACCCCTACCGAAGACAGTAAGAAAATAAATCTTGTAATTTATTACAAGAACCGCCGCACCCGTGATCTCATGATGAAGAATAACCCCTCTCTGCCAGCAAGAGAACCCCTAAAGCAGAAGAACATGGTCTACCAATTTGTATGTCCTGTCCGAGGATGCCCCAGCATTTATATTGGAATGACCACGATGTGTCTGTCAAAAAGGATCTCCTGCCACACCCAGGAGGGTGCCATCATGAACCACGCCCGTGCTACCCACAATATTTCCATCTCCTGTGACAGTATTATACAAAATTTATACACTGAAGCCCGTGTATAAATTCAGAAGGACCTATGCAACCTGCCAGTCCTCTACTAGCTCCCGCTGGAGAATGACAGAAGAGTCTGTCGAAACGTCGCGGCAACAAGTGTTTAGCAGCTATGGCATAATATTCTAACTATAGAATATATAAAAAAGCAGAATCCAGATTTTGAATTTTCCCCCAAGAAATAACAAATATAGGCAAGCTGTTAGCACGCACCTCCAATGAAGAGAAGTCCACAATAAGGAAAATAGAAAAAGTCTTCTACAAAATAAATGCAGCTGAAGCAGCAATAATATTCAATAAAACCTGTTTAAAAGAGGGTCTGCTGCCAATTATTATTATTATTATTATTATTAATTATTATTATTATTATTATTATTATTATTATTATTATTATTATTATTATTATTATTATTATTCTGAAGAGATAAACCCCTACTCATAAGGAACAAACCTACAGGGACCACTGATTTTAAATTCAAGCTTCTATAGAATATGGTGTTCATTTGAAAGAAGTTACAGATAAGAAATACAGAAAGAGGAGATCAGTTATTAGAAAAAAATTAAGTAATGAATAAATAGATAAAAATAGAAATAGTAAAGTACAAGGTGAACTGTTTTAGGGTAGTACAGCATTGCATCTTCGCTTGAACTTTTGAGGTTCTAACTGCACATCCTCATGGAGACTGTTACACAGCCCTATGGTGTGAGGAATAAAAGACCACTGGAACTGAGAAGTTCGGCAGAGTGCACATTTACTGCACACTGAAGCTCCTGTTCAGCATATTGTATCTGGCCATTCTCAGCAGGAAAAGAGGATCAGGGATCAATTGTGATAGCGAAAGTTCTTTGTTACAATACAACTGATGAAAAATTGACAAACAAGAGACCATCTGTCAAAGGTCCAAGTCATAACTATTAGTTTTATGAAACCGAAATCTACAACCACAAACCACTCTATAAAACAGTACTAAAAATACTGTTAAAAAAACATATGGTATCAAATATTTATTTCCTAAAACAAAGGAAAATTGTTTTGCAAATCAATGTTTTCTTGCTCAGCCACATTGTTTCTATTATTGATTACTTATTTCATCTAGAAAAACTAAAATAAAACTTCTATACTATAAAATACAATTAAGGCATTGCCCATACAAAGTTCAGCCAGCTGTGGGGAACTTAATATTTTTTATTACTCTCCTCCACAAACTAAAAATCAAACACCACATCAAGAAAATCTAAAACTCAAAATTATTTTGAATACTGTAATCACTATTCTTCCATTTACAGTTTAGAACAGGTTTGGTTAATGACAAAAAGGTCAGTCAACCAATTTCAGACCTTATGGGCACTGGTGCTCCCTAATTCAAACACAGAGAGAACATAATCTGTTTTCAAAAACAACTTTTAAATGACTGACTGGTACCCAAGGAAATTTTTCATGACAAAAAACAAGAGCTTAGGCTTGAAAAAGTCATGCAAGGAAAATAACACATATTGCAAATAATTAAACACTTCAGCATTACAGTACATAAAAATCTAGGAAATTATAAAGATAACAGAATAATAGAGATAAATGGCACCTGTTCAAATGGTGTAAAGGAAGTAAAGTTAGAGTTCAGGTTTGATTAGAATTCCCCCTCAACAACCAAGCAATGGATTTAAACATTTACATGCTTTGGTAACTTTTCAATCATACAGCTTTGAGGGTGGCACACAGAGAAATGAACAGTACTATATGATGAAAAAATAAAATAAAATACCATTTAAACAACTGACTTTAAATTTCTTTTCCTTTTAACTCATCATATTTTTATATATCTGCTATCCACCATCTGTTTTATACCCTACTGATAAAACTACTTTTGGAATGATAAACTCCATCCTAAATTGTGCTAAGTAATAAACAGTGTCTGCTATTATACAACCTAGTCTTCTTCTTTTTTGTTTAACGTGCAACCTAGTATACGGTAAGAAATTCCTTTCAACCTGTTTGGATGAGTCAACCAGGAATGGGTACTATTTAGCTGGGCAAATGAGGCAAGTTAATAAGTGATGTGCATATGAGAGAAGTAAATAGGAAGTTATACTTAATATACTGACATTTAAACATTTTTATGCCTTTTGTAACACCTGTCTCACATAATCTTATGCATCTGTTATGATGAACTATGATAACTGGATCACAAATTATCAGAATTTATTCCTTAACAAAATTCATTCATTTTCTCACATGAAACTGTCAAGGATTCAGAGCTAAATGGGAAGAACTAAAGTTGTTCATATCAAAGTGTCTCCTTTGCAGTGGACTATGATAGGTAATAATACGTGTCCAAGCCCATGAAAGTATACAGCCTTATACAGTACTGTAACATATATATATGAAACCATAGGGGTGTAGTTCTATATTTTTGTAATAACACCCCACAAAATCCTATTAATATCCAGTCTACATTGCAGATCAATTGACAAAGAAAATATACAGTACAGGGTATGTTCACTACCACCTAATGAAGTCTTCCCCACTATTGAATTTAGATCCCTTATTCAACAGCTACCATGTCCCTTCTTATTCGGGGAGATATGAATAGTAGAAATCTTTTTTGGGGTGATATCGTTACCAGTCAAAGAGTGTACAGTATTGCCTCTGTTCCATCATAGAAGTGAAAATGCAGGAATCCTACACACAGGGGAGTCTACTAATTTTCATGTTCAGACATGCACACTGACAGCACCTGACTCATCTATATGCAGTGATGATTGTCTTATTGATTTCAACTGGTGAGAAATAAATGACAGATTTACAGCGACCATTTTCCAATTGTAATGAATGCATCTTCAAATCCTCCATCTTCAAGATTACCTAACTGGTAAAGCTGATTGGGCAACATTCCAGGAATGCAGCTCAATAGATGACTTGGCTGATGACTTTCCCTCTGTAAATGATGCTCTTGACTTTTTTAATACAGTTATATTCTCAGCTGGTCTTCAATCAATACCTGAGACTTAAGGTATATTTATCTGCTTACCAGTTCCCTGGTGGACTCTACATGCCAGGAAACTCATAGAACTATGAGGTCAGCTTTCACCAGATATTGCAAACAAAAATGCAAGTACAGTACAGTATTACCGTATTGAATTTCAAAAAGCAAAAACTCATTTCCGCAAGGAAATTAAAGAGGCACAAATGGAATCATGGACAATATTCATATCATCATTAGATTAAAAAAACTTCTGACTGTATTTTGGAAGAGAAAAATAGCAAGGAAATCTACTCCTTGTCAACCTCCAGTTATTAAGATCAATGGTTATGAAGTTGCAGATTCCCAGTTAGTAGCAAATGACTTTGCTAATCATTTGGCTAATTAGCTAATGCTGCAAATAAAAATGGTGAAAAAACCTATTCTGCTCAAAGAAGGCTAGTGGAATGGGTAGAAACTGATTTTAGTACTGTACATCAAGGAACAAACAATACAATGTACCTTTTACTATGAGGGAATTTTGAAAGAGACAGCTATTATTTCCTTGCCCCCCAACAACCTAAGAGAAGTGGGGGTGCGATGTGAGGTCGAGGTGACCCTACCCTCCCCAGTGGAAACCACCCTCTCTTCCACGGATGAAGCACCAGCATCACCTGTAGACCTAATGGAGGGGATTGTTGGACTCCCAACCTCCTCTCCCTCCCCAGGGCCTCCAGTAGAAGATAGATCCTCAGTCAAGATCACCAGCCCTTATGAGTCTTCCGACCCTATCTCTCCCCTTCCAGCACCCCGTGGTGGGTGATAATGATAATGATCATGATGGATTGGCAGCTGGCAGACACAAGCCGGTAGAAAAAAGAAGCCTCTCATTTGCCCGTTGGACCGAACCCCAACAAGCGTGAATCCCCTCGCCCAAAACCTGAGGAGAGATGTCACATTGTGATTCACAATTTGCACTCATCGGTGAAGCTACACGCCATAGTATAGAGAGTCAAGTTTCTCACAGGCTCTGACCCTCTTATCTTCCATGATCTCCCATGCAAAATTAAACATAAAGTGGCTTACAGGATTACCTGCCTATTTCAATACCTCAATGTTCTTAAAGGCAAAAACTTCAGTCCTAATATAAAAGTCTCAAGATATAACCTAATCCAGGACCAACCCCACACCCCAAAGGGGTACTTACTGACAACCCATGCAGCGGTATGGGCGCAATCTCACCTTCTACCACAAGTGCCAGCCAAAAAACCTCCCACCACGAGTGACTGCCCACCACTGCCAGCCAACCAGCCAACCCACCATCCAACCAAATGATCACCTCATTCATTTCCCAACTTTGAGTAGCCATGGATACATTAGATATAATATCAAGGAATATTTTTGGCCTCAAGCAGAACATTCCTTTCCTAAATATGTTCTGCAAGAACTTTAAAGGCACCTTTACACTGCAAGAAACGCTCCAATAGCCACATGACTTTGTCATCTGCGATTCAGTGCATGAAGACTTCACAGCTCTCTCGACCTCATCAATCATCGATGCAAGTTACAGATCACATCGTAACTGGTCACCAAAAAGGGGACCTTTCTTTCCTGTGGCACAAATCTTTAGACAATATAGCGAATGTGATGACCTATAGGAGCGATAGATTGCTGGGGCTTCAAGTGACATTAGGGGACTCTAAGATCCTAAAATGCCCTGGGAAAACAACAATAATTTTGATCAAAACTGCATGATCCTAGGTGAGTTACACAGCATTATTCATGATTATACTGCCGATCATATTGTATAACTGGTAATTCTCATACCACAAAACAATTTTATAATGAACTTACTCGCTTCTGTCAATATCACGCTCTCCAAATTAGTGATGTAATGCTCCTCCCTCCCTCTTCCTATACCTATATACAAAACAGAACGGACACACAATTACAACCTCCTGGCTGGACCACTGCATCACGTCTCCAAACCTCCATGATTCAACTGTGACCTACCACATTTGCTATGATCTTGCAATGGGCTATAATCACATCCCCTTACAGGTGTCATTCAATACCCCATCCTCCCTACCATGCACCACCTAACTGATCGCCTACCTGCTGTTAACTGGGACTTTAAAATACCACCAGAAAACCAGATCCTTTAGGGTGACCATGGAAAATAGGTTCCTGTCAAAAGTTCAACTGGCAGACGCCTTACTTCGCGCTAACTCTAAACGCAGAAATGACCACCACAGGACAGACCTGAAAGAATTCTATTCAAATATAGTACAGTATCCACTATGCTTGGCTCCGGTAGGGATTCCTTTAGATTTTGTACAGGCAACTCTTGTAACATACCTAGCTGGAATGAATTGCTTAAAGATCTGTATATACACTCAAGAGAAATATTTTTATTGTGGAGGCAAAATGGTAGCCTGAGGGAAGGACACTTTGCAATGCTAATGAGACAGGCAAGAGTTCAGTTCAAACTTGCTCTTAAGCACTGCAGAATAAATGAAAAGCAACTAACAGCTGATGAAATGTCTAGAGAATTAAAATCTGGTGATTACCCTCATCTTTGGAATGACATTCAATCCCTAAATCCGAAAACTAAGAAGCTATCATAGAGAGCAGGAGAAGCCCTCAGCAAGGAGGCCACTGCAAGAATGTGGGACGATCACCTCAGCGCTATCCTGAATTGTATAAATGATCAAGACTCCCAAAGGGAAGTAGATAACTTCCTTACTGATAACAATTAATATCATTTCGTCAATCATATTGTGCCAGGTAACATCAGCAATGCCATAAACAACTTACCTAACAATAAATCACCCTGCATTAGATTTCAAATTCTGCTCCCTGATAATTTATATTTTGCTAGTTGCCCTATTCAATGCATGCATAATTCACCAGTTTCTCCCTGACTCCCTACTCTTGGTTCACTTAACACCATTAATAAAAAACAAGCTAAAGGATGCAGCTGACCCTGGCAATTATTGCCCGATTGCAATTACTACAACTGCATCATAGATACTTAAGTCGGTTCTTCTAGTGAGACTTCGCCCCTTTCTACTCACAACTAACAACCAGTTCGGATTTAAAGCAAACCACTCAACCAACACCTACATCTACATCCTGAAAGAATTGCTGAACTATTACCTGTCACCAGCCTCTCCTGTTTTCCCTATGTTTTGTAGATGTGAGAAAAGCATTTGATGGAGTAAACTACCTGAAGCTCTTCCTGAAGCTGCACAAAAGAGGCACACCTCTATATGTAATTGGCATTTTATATCGCCGGTTCTCCACACAGCACTTCTGTGTCAAATGGGGTAATGTATTGAAGTACAACTTCAGCTCCCTAAATGGGCTCTGGTAAGGGGGCATTCTCTCTCCATACCTGTTTAACACATAGACAGATGCCCTCAATGTCAAAGTGAACTCACTCCCAATCAGAGGCACTGCTGTGTCAACGAAGCTACAATAAACAACCTCTGTTAGGCTGACGATATGGTTCCGATTTCCCTACCAGTACAAGGTCTCTCCAATGAATAATCGACACTTGCCGCAGATATGCAGAGGAACCCTGATATCCTATGCAACGAAACCAAGATGCATATTGCTGTCTCCAAGATTGCTTAAGCATATTGCAGAACCCACAAATTTTCCTCGGAAATCATCGTCTGGAATTCGTGCATGAATTTCCATATCTGGGCCACGTCACCATGGATGACTTAAAAGATACAGCAGACATAGAGCAGAGGCGTCATAAACTAAGTGCTTCTGCTCTTACTGCTAGAGAAACGAAACTGCTGCTCTTCTGCTCTTACTGCTACAGTATATATGGGTGCTCCCTTTGGACAAACTACAGTATACCTGAGGAGCCATGAGACATATCACTGTTGTTCACTATGACGTTCTGAGAAGCCTCACCAACACACCTCACTACCACTCTGCCACACATATGTCCATAGAAAACGGCCTGGATAATTATAAAATCATTGTTAGGCCGACAATGTCCAGTCTGATCACCCGCCTACGGCCAGGTATTCACACTCAGGTTTACCTGTCAGTCCACCTGCCAGTTCATCAAAACTGGCATTAAAACTTACATGTAGACCACAGTTTGTGGGCGGAGTCAGACAACTTGTCATAAAGGATGAACTGATAGAATTACCTAAAGTTCATCCGACCGACTGACAGGTGATTGCGCGTGTGGATGGGTAAGCAATGATTTTGTGACACTTCACCACTGGATTTCGTCCGGGAAGGATCTCAGCCGCTCGGACCAGAATATGAATACAGGCAGTCCCCAGTTATCGGCAGGGGTTCTGTTCTTGACAGCATGACAATAACCGAAAATCGCTGATAACAGCGCCGATCCCTGGTTATCGCTGCTGATATCCAGTTATCGGCGCTGCCGATAACCAGGGATGGGCGCTGATAACTGGAGATTGGTGTCGAAAATCCGATTATCGTCGTCACTAGACAAGCGCCGTAACACCGCATCGCCGATAACTGAGGCCACTGATAACCGGGGACTGCCTGTAAACTTTGTATAGGCCTAATTCTTTTCACTGTTAGACTCTGCAGCACTATTTGTAGACCATTGTGAGTCCAAATCATATGATAAATAAAAAAAATATACAGACAATTTGGTATAGGCCTAGACCAGTGTCCTGCCTTTTTATGAAAGGTATTATTAGTGCAAGAAGGCTTCACGGTCTATTTCATAAATGACTGGTCCAACCCCAGGTTTAATTTAAACTTATTCATTAATACTGTATAAGAATAGACATCTCTCTTTAATAGGCAATATTTAGACCATACTGTTATGCCTTTTTGCTTCTTTCCCATTTTTAAGTGAATTGCTGCAGCAGCTAGTCTTTGTAGCTCCACCTCCTTATCAGTCAGAGGAGTTTCCATCACTGCCATATAGTGTTGCTACGATGAAGGCTAGGTGAACAGTGAGGGTGATGACCTCGAGGTGATGGTCAGACTGACAGTTCTACTCTTTACATGTGGATGCTCATCCGTCAAATGGTCGTGGGTGAACTGACAGGTAAACCTGATTGTGAATACCCAGCCTAAGAAACAGCAGCAATTCACTCATACAGAGCATCCTAAGCAGTGAGGCAAGAAGATCTAACATGTGGGAAACACAGGATAATGAGGCATCTGTTCCAAATATTACAGTATACTGTATTAATTTTCTTCGCTGCCTTTCTATGTGTGTCTGTCTGTCTGTCAGTCTGTGTGTCTGGAGGCTTCTGGGGCTGACGAAGATGGCTTCACATGATCCTGGAGTCTTAAGACTTCAAGAATATATTATAATCCAATGAGCGTTTCTCCAGGAATGGTTCAGGAGCTGAAGACGGCTTCAAAGGATCCCGGAGGCGTGAAGACGTTATAATCCAATGGGTGGTTCTCCAGCTGAAGGCTTCACATGATCCTGGAGTCTGTAACACTTCAAGAAGACATAATCCAATGAGCATTTCTTGAGGAATCCTTCAGGAGTTGAAGACAACTTCAAAGGATCCTGGAGCCGTGAAGATGTCTTATATCTTCTTCTTATGAACTGTACTGTATTAATTTTCTTAAATGGTGAACGGATGAGTTATCCTTCATGGCTGGGGTTTCAGCTGAAAAGCTGATACTAGCACGGTGGTTTCAGGCTTGAAGACGTCACAGAAGGACAGCTGAGGTTTCAGCTGAAGAGATGATGCTGGCACAGTGGCTTCAGGCTCGAAGACATCACAGAAAAGGTTGCTTCAGGAGGGGCTGGCTGCTTTTCTTCGTCTCAGGCATTAAGGGAGGGCTTAGCGACTTCTCATCATAACCAGGACAAGATTTTATGGAGATAGGTGTTAAAGTCGTCTGAAGAGGAGGTTCCCGTCTGAACTTTGCTTTTTCCAACCTCTGGACTGCCCTCTCTGTCTCTATCTGTCTCTAGCTGTCCTGGACAGTCTCTTCTGGGAGCTTCTATACCACTGCATGGGCTGAGCTAATGACAACTGACAACTGTCACTCTCATACAAGTTCTCTGATTTTCTGCATACTAAAAAACCACCCATTTTCAGTCATGTCATAGAAGCTTCTAGAACAAATTTTCTGATGCAATCCCAGTCCAATATTACACCATTTTACAAAAGAGTGGCATGAGAGACCACATGGTGTTTCCAAAAAAAAAAAAAGTTTCTTCATCAAGTCGCTAATTTGCCACGCTGACAACAGGAACTGACAGGCGATGAAACCTTCTCACAAACACAGGATTCAGTCATGTCTTGGTAAAGAGATATTTCTCTTTATTGCATCTACCCATGACACGCTCCCCCACAAGAAACAAATAAAATCTACCTACTGTATTTTATTTTTTAAAAAGCTGGCAAAAGAGAGAGAAACATTCATAACTAATCCTCTGAACTGAGGAATAAGTCTTCACATTTTGCTTGTACTCAGCTTTAGCAAAACACACTCACTTCATCATCACACTAGCGCTACAGTAAAAAAAAAAATGCTATGGCTTGTGCTCAACTCATTCAAGAATGAAAAGAAAAAAGAAAAGACAAACGATTCTCTCATTCTGAAAAATCTCTAGAGGCTATCAGCTATGACATTATTCTTTCTTCTAAACTTGTAATTCTTAAGCACATTGGAGTTTCTCTCAAAACCAATTTCTCTCTGTGACACAGTTACTACAGGCGCTGGGCATTCATTATATTTCTTTTGTATAATGTGAGGTAGAATAAACTTAGAAAAATAGCTCAATAAATGTTTAACTATGGTTTTTGCATTGCAGTATAGCTTCTTACGGGGATTTCTTCTGGATGACGGGTTTGTCTATCAATGATTGTTAACAGATATATATTCCCTCTCTTACTTCTAGGCAAAGGTCCAACCATATCAATAATAACATTCTCAAAAGGTTCACCTACCAATGGAATACAGTAAAACCCCGTATTCGCGTTCTCTTGATTCGCGGACTCACGATGTTCGGGTTTCTCTGTGGAACACATTACCCATTACCGTATTTTCACTGAGAAATATTCACTAATTACAGGCGGTCCCGGTTTTCACGGGGTTCCGTTCTTGCGCGCGTCGTAACCGAAAATCGTCAGAAGTCGGAACATTCGAAAATCGTCAAAAATCATAAGAAAACCTTACTTTTTTCTCATTATTATTGAGTTTACATCAAAAACCTTCAAATTATGATTATTCTGCCATTTTGGGGAAAATTCACCCATTGTCAGAAACCCGAACATCGTAAGCCAGGAAATAATTTCTGATGAATATATTATTCACTGGCGGAAATAAACTGTACTGTATTTTCATATACATAATTTTCATGAATAAATGCACTTTTTGTGATAAAACTATTAAAATACTCAGGTATAAGCATTTTTAGAGGGTTTTTCTTGTGTTTAAACTATCAAAATGGGCAGTTCTAAGTGCTTTTAGAGGGGTTTTAAGTATTCGCGGATTTTAGCTATTTATGGGGTACGATCCCCACAAATAAGGGGGGTTCACTGTATTACTTAAAGGAGCACTGGGGATTACTTGGTTAGGTTTACCTGCCATTTGACATTCATGACAACTTCGAACATATCTTTTCATGTCACTTCTCATCTTAGGCCAAAAGTACGTCCTACCTATACACGTGAACATTTTATTTACCCCCAAATGTCCTTGATCATCATGTGCTAATTTCAAAATTAATTTGCAGAGCTTCCTTGAGATTACTAATTATTCAATAATCTCCTCTTTGCTGACTGACTTAGGACAAACATAACGACACAAAACTTTGTCTTTTAGACAAAAGGTTTCCTTACAAACATTATCAAGCTCACCATCCAGCTCACATTCAAGAATTGGGGTTAAGGTCTCATCCTCTCTGATTAGCTTAACCTTATTCAAATGTTAATGCCTCACCTATCACAGCAACTCTCATTTGAAACAACATCAACTACATCTACGTCATTACTGTCGACAGCTACATCGTCAGTTTGGCTAACAATGTCACCACCGATTGAGTCGGTCTTCTCAGCCACACTCGTGCCAAGATCAACTACATTCATTCAAAGCCAAGAACATACCATAACTGTAGTCTATATCTGTATCTAAACCCGACTGAATTACTACCATTTCAGGTACTGGAACCCCACTCAAAATATGATTCACACACTTGGATGTAGCTAAATCATTACCAACAATAATGTCAATCCCATCAACGGGCAAATTGTCTACGACTGCTAGTTTTATGTCCCCACCACTCCCTGACTGTTTAAGTTCACTTTCAACAAGGAACAAACAACACAAGTGTATGTACACCCACCTAACAACTTTTTCTTTCATGCTGATTACTGCCCTCATTGGCACACTGTCTCTCCTAATGAGGAAGACAACCGATTCAGTGTCCTGAAGCAAAACTATTTCTCTCAAATCCCCTCCTTCAAGAGAAGAAACTACATCTTCAGATGGAAGCTCTCCTTAAAATTTCCTAGTTTCTTTCACAACGTCATTCATACCTTGATGAATTCCCATTCTTATTACTGTACATTGGAAACAAGTTAACTCGAAACTACTGTACTAGATGCCCCTTTATTCTTAAAACCCTAGAAGTATGACCAGGTTTTCCACATGTATAAAAATAGTTGTCACTTCTACCTATATTGCTACTATTATTACTGAAATATTTACTACACTGTATTCTACATGACAAAGGATCACTTTTCTTTTTACTCTCACTCAAACTATGAGTTAGACTATACTCGTCTGCCAAACTACAGTAGTTGTGTCTGCAAAAGATTTTTCATGCCTATCTTCTATACATAGCCTAACCTCTGGGGATACGTTATCCTTGAAGTTCTCTACCAAAACTCAGTTCTTGAGAAAATAAAAATTACCAACTTCAGTACAAGTTAACCAATACAAAGCAATCTTTCTAACTTCTTTCCAAACTCTACATACCTAGTGCTCTCGTTCCTTTCCAAACTTCTAAATTTCTTGTGGTATGCCTCCAATACTAACCTGTATGCATTATGAACAATTTTCTTCACAATATCATAATCCTCTTATTCCTTCTCAGACAGGTCACTACACGTACACAGAAAGTACCCTACCATGTAAGACTGACTGTAAATACAAAGTCGAAATGTTTTCTGGACAACATACTCTGTTCATCAACTTTTCAAAGGACAGGAAATATTTCGTTACATCTTCCTTATCAAATTTTGGCATGAATTTCAACACTGCACCAATACCTAAATTAACAACACCTTCACTGTACAATGATGAATTACTGCCTCATGTGTTGCCTGAAACTTAGCCTTAACCAAGCGATTTCTAACTCATTTACGCTCTCTCTTTCTCTTTCTCCTTTTTCTCACTTTCTGGCTGCAGTCTTTTAATTTCGTTCAACTGCTCTTTCATCTCTCTCAAACTTCTCCCTTTCCTTCTCTTCAACATACTCAAGAAGAGCATCACCTTCTAGACCCAGGAGCTTACCTGACTCAACCAACTCTTTCATTATCTCACTCATTCTGCTTCTTTCTATATCCTCCCTGTTTCAATTGGTTACGATGTCGAAAATCCTGACTTAAGGTCGCCACTATCACAGTTCCAGGAATTGTTGCAGGTTCTCTCAAACTCTAAACAACAAGGATTCAACACCAGCAATTTAAATATGGGAAATAAATATAAAAAGAAACTCTCACAACACTACAGCACGTTTATTCACAACCTTATTTACACAGAAAGCGAAATGTTGCTTCCCCTCAGCTTTCATTCAATGTGATACAAAACAAAATAAATCAAAGTAGTTATAGATGGAAGGAACAGGTTGGAAGGTACAGCAATCTTAATACCTGAATGGTGAGCTGGTAGGTTATCCTTCGTGGCTTGGGTTTCAGCTGAAAAGTTGATACTGGCCTGGTGGCTTCAAGCTTGAAGACATCACAGAAGTATGGCTGGGGTTTCAGCTGAAGAGATGAGGCTGGCACGGTGGCTTCAGGCTCGAAGATGTCACAGAAAGAGTGGCTTCAGGATGGGACAGCAAATGTTTCTCCCAGAATCCGGAAATTGTGCAATTGGAGGGCAGGAAGGGCTGGCGACTCCTCCTCGTCACAGGTAGGAAGGACTTGGCGACTTCCCTTCATTACTGGTATGTAGGGTTCGCAACTTCACCTTGTCATGGCATAAACGGCTTAGGGACTTCTTTCTTCTCATCAAAAGCAGGAAGGGCTTGCTGCTTCTCTTCATCTCAGGCATTAAGGGCTTAATGACTTCTCATCATAACCAGAACAAGATTTTATGGAGATAAGTGTTAAAATCATCTTAAAGGGAGACTCCCATCAGAACTTTGCTTTGTTCGACCTCTGGATTGCCCTCTCTGTCTCTATCTGTCTTGGGCAGTCTCTTCTGGGAGCTTATATACCACTGTATGGGGGAGCTAATGACGACAGACAATAGTCATTCCCATATACGTAAGGAGTTTTTCGATTGTCTGCATACTGATTGGCTCTTAAAAAACCACCCATTTTCAGTCACCTCAGAGAAGCTTCTAGAACAAATTCTCTGATGTAATCTCGATCCAATATTACGCCACTTTACAAAAGCACGGCATGAGGGACCATGTGGCCTTTCAAAAAAAAAAAAAAAAAAACAGGTTTCTCCATCGAGTCCCTAATTTGCCACGTTGACAACAGGAACTGGCAGGTAACGAAACCTCCTGGCAAACATAGGATTCAATCATCTCTTGGAAAAGAGATATTTCTCTTTTAACATATTTCACAAGCATTATTGCATCTACCCATGAAAAGTACAAATTTCTAGTTTTTCATTTCTGCAAGTGGAATTTTTTTTCCAGTGCTAGCCTAAGCTATGCAGCAGTTAAGTTAAGTATACTTTAGTTTTACCAGACCACTGAGCTGATTAACAGCTCTCCTACAGCTGGCCCAAAGGATTAGACTTATTTAACGTGGCTAAGAACCAACTGGTTACTTAGCAACGGGACCTACAGCTTATTGTGGAATCCGAACCACATTATAGCGAGAAATGAATTTCTATCACCAGAAATAAAACCTCTAACTCTTCATTAGCCAGCCGGGGAGTCGAACTCGGGCCTAACAAGTGGAAGGCCGCAACTCTACCGACTCGCCTAAGGAAGAGCTAGCTATGCAGCAGTAATAATGTTCATTAATAGTAATGAAATGAAATATGAAAGTTAGTGATTATTATTCAGATGTGCTCTCACAAAAAAAAAAATTAATATTACATTGTATTTTAGTTTTCATTTGAGTAATTACAGTACATTGAAACTGTTTCTGGTCAATAAATTTTTTTAGAAGGTTCAAGTTTCAATACAGTACTTCCACTATAAAGTTCATGCTTCCTTTATTATAATATATACTACCGTATTTGATGGCTTATAAGACGCATGTCTGCATAGGACGCACCCCAATTTCAACAGGACATGAGGAAAAAAAAAAAAGGTTTCCTAGCCTGTGCTCATATGATTTTGGTAAGTAAAAATTGTAATATTAGGTTATCATATGCATATTGTTTCTTACCAACAGAATCAACAAAAACATTAATAAAGAAGTTATTTACCATATTTATATTTATCAAAATATGTATTATACAATCAGCCGTTTACTACGATCGAATGTTTCGTCTGCTGCTGAAAGCTACCTCATAGGTTTACCAATAGATTGCAACACATTCATTTGTAAACATTGTTTCTTACCGGCAGAATCAACAAAAACATTAATAAAGATGTTACCTACGGTAATATATGTTATATATATCCATTATATATTGTAAAAGTATGCAATCAAGGGGTAAAATCCAATAAATAATAATGTTTCCTATGTACCGGCTCGAGTCTCGTGAGCAACTGAACAAAGCCATGTTATTATTCTTAAAAGAGAATGCTAGCACGAGTTACAAAGTATCAACTCAACGAAGCCTTGTTATTATGCCTAAAGAGAATGGTAGCAGGAATTGTCAACCACCAACTGATCGAAGCCAAGTTGTTATGCGTAAAGAGAATGTTAGCAGGAATTGCCAACTACCAACTGAACGAAGCCTTGTTATCCGTAAAGCTCTCGAGATAATCACCAATAGGTGGCAGCACACGTACTGTAAGTCTGTAAATGTGGAATGCGGCGATGCGCTGTAGACGACGATAATGATATTAACACATTTTAATGCAAATATCGATAATAACAACGTAGATATTGCTTATAATACTAGCAGTAGTAATTGCTGTGATGGTAAGTGTGATAATGATAATTATAATAAACTTTGGTTTTTAATAGGTTATTAGGATAACACTGAATATTAGGCTAGACTACAACATCTACGTGACGTTTCATGTATAATTTCGGCCAAAATTCTTAAATTTTGAGCCTACATTATGTACATAGGATGCAGGGGGATTTTTTAGGCCATTTTTTTATTAAAAAAGTGCGTCTTATACGCCGTCAAATACAGTATATTTCCTGGTGTTGAAGATAGTATGAGCCTAAAGACACACTACAATTTTGGCAATCAAATTTTGAAAAAATAAAGAAACAAAAATACAAACGCTCATAGTTTGCTTTAGTTGGTGCATGCTCACACTCAATTCTCAATGCATTAACCAATGTGGCTTTGGGTGCTACAGCATATTAATTACTGGAGATTTTTTGGTTCCTCTATTCTAAAAAACAGGTTTTGACGTAGGAAAAACCTATTATTGGTAGTCGCTGTTGAGTCCTCAAGGAGTTACCTTCCATGGTCTACCAGAACTTCATGGTGACCAAACTAACATCAGCAAGAACACAAAATACAAAGCTAAAACGATTTAGGAATATGAACACAAATATCAAAATCCATTTCTACAAAAGCCTATACCCACGTGTTTAGCATCGACTTCCAATATAAGTGCATTACAAAAATTCCAAAATAAGATACTAAGGTCCGCAGTGAGAAACAATCAAGAAGATGACGGTCTGAATATAGAACAAATACACAAAAATACAAAGTAGAACCAATTAATCAAAGATTATACAGACTGGCAACCAACATATGGAGCAACCTAGATCAGTACAACAGTGAATTAACAGAAGAATCCGTAGCAGAAGAGAGAAACCACCCAAACAACATAGACCACAGATGGTGGAGAAGAGTATCTTCATATCTTCATCGTGATGAACCTCAACCATTATATTATTAAGAAAAGCCTTGTGAAAAAGTAATATTTAAAATTTACTAAGTAGGTATCATGCAAAATCATTATGATAATTAACATCAAGGTTAAAATGAGGAAATTGGAACTAATTTTTTTATTTTATTTTATGTTTTAAATATGATTATACTAATAAGAAATAAAATTCAAAATATGCAATATGTACAATTTACTATGCTGTTATAATGTAAAATTATTATTGTA
Source organism: Macrobrachium rosenbergii (assembly GCF_040412425.1). NCBI lineage: Eukaryota > Metazoa > Arthropoda > Malacostraca > Decapoda > Palaemonidae > Macrobrachium > Macrobrachium rosenbergii. The sequence continues at coordinate 23,311,536 of NC_089798.1, forward strand.
TTGTGTTAATATTAGAAAAATTGTACCCTTACCTAAATAAAATTGTGGATAAACCACACTTGACATTACTCTTACTAATATTTCACTTTCTAAACTATTCCCTACCATGGTTAGCTAGCTAACTGCCCTCACCCTTCTTTCACCCATCTTACCTATCAGCTAAAAAAAAAAAAAAAAAAAAAAAAAAAAACTAACATCAAAGAATTCTCTTTTAGTTGGTCTTTTTGGCCAGATAGTGTCATAATGATTAACATTATAACGTGATGGAGAATATAATGGACTCAAAGATAAGAGGGCGCTTTTCCTTATCTTCAGCGAAGCTGAACCCAGTTTTTCCAACGTCAAAAGAACCTGCAAGAAAGAGAAGTGACTATTGCACACGTGCATCCACCCTCTTATTTACAACTGGGCCGTTAACCCTTTAACGCCGAAGCCCTATTTACAAAAACGTCTCCCGTATGCTGGCGGCGTTCGGTGAGTTAGTGCCGAAGCGGAAAAAAGTTTTTTCAAAAATCACAGCACGCTTTTAGGTTTTAAGATTAAGAGTTCATTTTGGCTCCTTTTTGTCATTGCCTGAAGTTTAGTATGCAACCATCAGAAATGAAAAAAATATCATTATCATATATAAATATTGGAATATATGACAGCGAAAAAAAAAACTCGTATATAATTGTATACAAATCGCGCTGTAAGCAAAACGGTTAAAGCTAATGAGTTAATTTTTTTTAGTTGTATTGTACACTAAATTGCAATGATTTTGGTATATAACAAATTTTAAAACGATCAAAGCAACACAGAGAAAATATTATCACAAAATGATGCATGAATTCGTAACGCGCGGACATAAAAAAATGTTTTTTTCAAAAATTCACCATAAATCGAAATATTGTGCTAGAGACTTTCCGTTTGTTGAAAAATGAAGCTAATTGATTGAATATTACTAGACTGTAAGTGTTTTAGTTTACAATTGCAGTTTTCGACCATTTCGGTCGAGTTAAAGTTGACCAAAAGTCAAATTTTTTCTATTTATCGTGATTTATATGGAAATATTTCAAAACTGATAAAAGCTACAACCACGAGTTATTTTTTGTTGTATTCTACATGAAATTGCGCACATTTTCATATATAAAACTTCATGTAACGACTAATATAAAGCGGTGCAAATATTACGACAACGAGATGAAAGAATTTCTGAGATGTTCAGCCGAGTTACCGAGCAGACGTAAGGAAAATGTTTTTTTCAAAAATTCACCATAAATCAAAATATTCTGCTAGAGACTTCCAATTTATTGCAAAATGAAGTTAAACGATTGAATATTACAAGAATGTAAGAGTTTTAGCTTACAATTGCGTTTTTACCATTTGGTCGAGTTAAAGTTGACCGAAGGTTGAAATTTTGGCAGTTATCGTGATTTATGTGAAAATATTTCAAAACTGATAAAAGCTACAACCATGAGCTATTTTCTGTTGTATTCTACATGAAATTGTGCACATTTTCATATATAAAAGTTTATGTAACGACTAATGTAAACGATGCAAACATTACGACAAACATGTGAAAGAATTTCTGAGATGTTCAGCGAAGTTACGTGCGCAAGAGACGTAATTAAAAAATTTTTTTCAGAAATTCACCATAAATCGAAATATTGTGCTAGAGACTTCCAGTTTGTTGCAAAATGAAGGTACATGATTGAATATTACTAGAATGTAAGAGTTTTAGCTTATAATTGCGTTTTTTGACCATTTCGGTCGAGTTAAAGTTGACCGAAGCTTGAAATTTTGGCAGTTATCACTATCACGATTTATATGAAAATATTTCAAAACTGATAAAAGCTACAACCATGAGTTATTTTCTGTTGTATTCTACATGAAATTGCGCACATTTCCATATATAAAACTTTATGTAACGACTACTATAAAACAGTGCAAACATTACGACAACGTGATGAAAGAATTTCTGGCGCGGATGTAAGGAAAAAGTTTTTTCAAAAATTCACCATAAATCGAAATATTGTGCTAGAGACTTCCAATTGGTTGCAAAATGAAGGTAAATGATTGAATATTACTAGATCGTAAGAGTTTTAGCTTAAAATTGCATTTTTTTACCATTTCGGTAGAGTCAAAGTTGATCGAAGGTTGAAATTTTGGCAGTTATCGTGGTTTATATGAAAGTATTTCCAAACTGATAAAAGCTACAACCATGGGTTGTATTTTGCTGTATTGTACATGAAATTGCACACATTTTCATATATAAAACTTTATGTAACGGCTAATATAGAACAGTGCAAAAATTACGACAAAATGGCGAAAAGAATTTATAAAATTTTCGGCTGAGTTACCTCGTGCGTAAGAAAAAGTTTTTCAAAAATTCACCATAAATTGAAATATTGTGCTAGAGACTTCCAATTTGTTGCAAAATGAAGGTACATGATTGAATATTACTAGAATGTAAGAGTTTTAGCTTGCAATTGTGTTTTTCGACCATTTCGGTCGAGTCAAAGTTGACCGAAGGTTGAAATTTTTTGTAGTCGACGTACGGTACGTCCACTCGGCACCCAACAGACAATTTTAGTCAACGTATGATACGTCCAATAGGCGTTTAAGGGTTAAAGACCAAAGAGCCATTACTCTCTGTTGTTCAATGCAGGATGATCCCTTGCCCAAATCCCATGCCTTTTCATCAAGGAAGTGGGAAGGTTTTGAGGACTTAACAGCAACTATCAAAAATAGGTTTTTCCTATGTCAAAACCTGTTTTTTGATAGCGTAGTCGCCTGTTTCATCCTCAAGGAGCTTTAAAAAGAAACTGACAGGTGATGAAAAAGGCTAAAGCTTTCAATTTTTAATCCCAACACCCCAAATGAAAAAACATTTCTGGTGTGAGGTCAAGCCACAGATTTCAAGTCCCATTCTTTATTCCAAACACTCTTCAGGTTTCGGTACCAAGGAACAAGAAACTATACACAAACTTACGTTTTAGGATGTAGTTCTACAGGGGCTTACCTAAGCATGCTGGGTTTGGTCGCAGTACTGTCGCCCTCCTCCCAGCGATAGTTAGCACACTCACCGTCAATAAGACCCTTGGTTTTCTGCCGTAGCACCTAGGGGTTAAGACTAACCATCCCACCTACTGATACACAGTGTAGTCGAATTTGTTCGAGCACATGGCATTAACTGATGACCACCCTGTACATTCGGAGACTTCTTCGAAAGAGACACTTCTTTAGAAGGCCAACGACATACTGTACTTATTTTCCTAATATCATGTGACCTAGGAAAGGAATGTGGATTTGCCTTTTTAATGAAAAACACTGCAATCATTCTCAGTCCTTGCAGAGAGTGGTTAGTTTGTGCTAGGGTGTAGGAAAATCAGACCCTCTGGGATGTTTGCCGTGACATCTAGGAAACCTTAAATGCTTGAACCGGGCATAATGTCTTGTCTGCTAAATTGAAATTTCTGAGCTCGTCCCTGTGTCAGCCGGTGAAATTCCCATCAAGCACGAATTTCTAGGTATAGATATTGCTAAATATACCAGAGAAAAAAGCTATCAGGAATGCTGGGGTTACTACCCCCAGATCGAACATCTATTATGAAATAGACGTCGGTATAGATAAGGGTGAGTGATTGTTGTCACTGCCACAGGACTGCACTCTGTAGACATCCCAATGACAAAACCCCGGAACGTGAGGAGCCGATCTAATGCCCGCACTCACCTGCCCGCCAACCGACGACCCCAGCGCCATCTGTACTCATTCCATTCTAGCACGTTTTTCCTTTAAGAAGGCTTTTTTCTTGTGCTGGTTTTTTGACCATATTTGCTTGGATTAACCATGTCTTCAAGCAGTTTCACCGTTATGAAGTTAAGTACCATCTTCTTTTGGGGTTTTATTATCAGTGAGGCTGTTATTGGCCCGAAAGTTAATATTTACAGGGTCATATATCGGAAACTCCCTGGCGTTCGCCGCCTCTACCATGATGACCTTGAGGTACACCCTTACAGCTCGTTTCTGCAGGGGTTTCTCTCGGTCGTTTACAATTTTATTCATGTTTCGTAATTCCCCTTCAAGAAATTCCTTTTGGAGGCGTTTATCTATGTCGGGCGATACCTGGTACCTTGATTAGCGTCATTCCTCACGGAGGTTTCCTCCCCTTATTTTGGTTCTTACAATTAATTCATAACTTATACCAGGCTCTCGCGCGAGTAGATTCCCCCTCCAAGGTGGTGCTTTCTTTTGTCAGTTTCTCTGATTTGTAGTGTAATGGATGACATGGATAATTTTGGATTTATTGTGGTCCGGGCTCGGCGTCAGGAGTAGCCAGTTGGCTGCCTACCTCCTGTTCGCCTCGCTCGGTTAGGCTATACGCTTAGCACAAGTTCTTATATTTTTGTATATTCGATCATATTACGTGTATTTATGTTGTTATTGGTTAACTTTAGCAGTACTTATCAGAAATTGGGGATCCTAGCCTAGCCTTCTCGCTCCAATCGGTGGGTTAGGCTATTCAGGTTAGGCTTTGGCATTGTCTTAGCTCCCATCTCTCCCGACTATGTCGCTTGAGCGGGGGAGGGAGGGGTAGGCTGGTCGAGGGAGTTCCTGTTTGTTGTTCCCTCTGCCTTACCGTTCGTTTTCGGGTTTGCTAGGGCATCTGAAGCCCCCATCCCCTCCTCCCTCTAATGAGGGAGAGAGGAAAAATAAAAGGGGGATCTTTATGCATTGCCCTTCTGCCCTATGTGTCAGTTGCTGGTTGGTCTGCGTTACGGGAATTTCTCTCCCTTCCACCCCTCTTCCTCTCCTCTCTCCTCCCTTTTACTGTCTGGGCTGTGCCTTCAGAGGAGGGTGAGAGTTTGGCGTTGCTTTAGACTAGTGCTGTTATCCTATCCTCCCCTAGTACTTTTGGTGAGTGTCATGAGTCTCCCTGCGTGTAGGAAGTTGATACGTCTGTTTCGACGCCCCGTGGGGAGTTACAGTCAGTGTATGGGGGTGTCCCCCATCCACTTGAACATAACTCTTGATTCCACCTTCTAAGTACTGCCTCCCTGACTTTGCTAGTGGTGTGTCATCTCCCCGCGTGTGGGACGTCGGTCTCTTCGATCGTCACCCTGCGGGGGACTAGTCCGGTTCCCAGTTGAGAGTCACCCACCCTCCTGGCCTCCGTTCTAGTGTCAACCGCTCGGGTAGTGTTTCGTTGGTTCGCTCTCCTCCGGGTCAGGCTGAACTTCGATCACCTTCAGGGTTTAAACACTTCCTAGCTGGTTCCGCTCCGCCGTCCCCGGTCCTCCCGTTGCCTTCTTACCTGTTACCACTCCGGTGGTTTTGGTTTTCAGTAGGTTGGCCTTAGTCACACCTAGTTCTCTAGCTGTATAATAACTGGGGGTAATGATTTACCCCGCCCTCCCCGCTGTAACCAAGTGACGGAGGCACAGGATCTCGGAGGGGTCAGCGCCGGAACACTATGACCAGCAGTGTACTGCTATCCTATGTTGTTAACCATTTACTTACTACCGGACTCCGGCAGTAATTATACTTTAAGTTGATTTTACAATTAAGAGTTGCATGATCCTAGGTTAAGGTCCTACTCCGTCGAACTATCTCCGGCGCTCCTTAATTTAGTGTGTGTCATGTTTTGCTCTGGTTTATCGTCCCGCCGGAATGCTCCGGCGGGTCCGGTATAAATTAATTAGCATGCTCCATTACCTGCTATAGTTTAAGGTCCCTATCTCCGCCGGTTCTGCTCCGGCGCGCCTTAAATTAGTATGTTCATATACCGTCTACCACTTACAGACAGTACGTTGTCAGGAGCCCGGGTGCACTGCAGTGCTGCACCAGCCCTATGGGCACATTGTCTGCCGTTCCCATTCGGACTGTGCAGTCCGGATGGGACGACCTCATCGTGTGGCACCCGGACGGTTGTGAGGTTTGCTTCGCTCTTCTGAGCTTATCCAGGGCAGTCGGTAAGCCTATAGTTACTGCCTTTAGTTTACAAGGTTGCCTCACTTGTTTCAAGTACGTTATGTTCCTGACATATTGCTTATATATCTCTTCACTGAGCGCTCGGTTATTAAGTCCTTGCTCTCTTCCAGGCCGACCAAACTTCCCACAGCGACGCCTTGGGTTCCCTTCGGGCCTGGGTGGCTGGTTTTGGAAGGAATGTTCCGTCGGGGAAGCCATATGTTCTGGACGAGAACATCCGTAATCTGCTTTACCCCGGTGCCCGGATCTCGGCGGCTGTTCCATCAGAAGTCGCCGCTCCTCTCATCGAGCAGATCCGGGTAGAAACCCAGCCTCCCCAGGACGAGAATTTATGCGTGGCGGTGTCGGAGGAAGTGGCGGCCATAAACCTTGACCTAGAGCCGATGAATACAGAACAGGACCAGGAGGTAGAAAATGCGGAGGTAAGTGAGGCAGTGGGGGCGGGCTCCCTTTTTGATTCCCCTTCATCCACCGCTTCTTCATTTCAGGGTTTCCAAACGTCTTCTTACTTGGAGGACAGGTCGCAATCGGCTGTCCCCAAGTTGAAGAAGTCTTGGAAGGCGAAGGGCTATAAGTCCGCAACCTCCCGCAAAGCAACCCCTTTCCCTCCGGTGAAGCCACGGGATACTAGTCCGGTGGCTTCCACAAGCAAGGCCACTCCCTCTGCTAAGGGAGCGAGTTCGAGGGCAGCTAAGGCTAGCCCTCCTCGCCAACCTGCCTTTGATCCGGAGGAGTTTGCCGGTACACTTCTGCAGAAGTTTACCTCGGAGGTGGATGCTAAGCTCAACAAGCTTACGGAGAGGTTGCAGAGTCAGGAGAGTATGCTCTCCGGGTTCATGCGCTCCAGGGGGTCGGCGGTACATTACCCCATTCCGAATGCCTCCGTCCTCCCTCCATTTGACAAGGGAAATCCTTGGCGTTTGGCCCTTCATGCTCCCCGGCATGAAGATACCCTAACGATCGAGGGTTTAGGCACGCGCAGGCTTCAGGAGTTGGAATTCTTTCCTCCTGACCTGCTGCCCCCTACCCAGGCTACGCCAGGTTGACGGAGGAAGCTTGGGTGAGGACGGATAAGGTCCCGAAGGAGACAGTCATCTTCCCAAGGGACCAGGCGCAGTCTACATTGCTGCGCACATTTAATGAGTGGCAGGCGGAGAACACGAAGTTGACCCCCTTCAAGGGCAACTTCACGATGTTCTCGTTGGGTGATAGAGTCCCAACCCCTTGCATGACTAAGGTGGCTCTTGCGACCGCCCAGGCATGCACGGAAGGTAAGCCGTCGCCTCAGCTCCGGGAGACTGATCCCACCTCACTGATCTTCCCCGGAGACGATGATTTCTGGAAGGATGCCCCAGCTACTTTTACGTCGGGTAAGCTGGACCCAGATTGTGCATCCACCTTGTTCAGTGAGCAGCTTCCCAAACTGCCGGAAGCCCTCCTGAAAGCAGAGTTTGAGACTAGGTGTCAGCTGAGCCGATCACTGAACTCCCTGTGCCTGGCGGAATCCACCTCAGTGATGTACTACGAGGAGCCACTCTTCCAGGTCCTGACGAAGTCTCTGTTAGCAGGATTTCAGGCGGACCTGTTTGACTTCATGGTAGCGCGGATGAACTGCCGCAAATACATCTTCGCCGACGCTACCATAAGACATGAGCCTAACAAGCTCATGAAAAGCTCCTTCTGGGGGGCTAGTATCTTCCCCGAAGGAGAGGTCAACAATGTCCTGGCTGAGGCAACCAGGGCTAACCAGAGTCTGCGCTCCCGCTGGGGTATCCCTGCTTTCAAAAGGAAAGCCCCCGAGTCCGCCGGGCCCCAAAACAGGCCTGGTAAGAGATACAGGAGGCACAAAAGACAACACCAACAGGCCATTGTCCAAGCTGTACCTGTCTCGCCAGTTGGCCAGCCTTCTACCTCGAAGGCCCAGCCTCAACAGTTCACGCTGGTGCAGCCAACTCAGCACTCCCTTGCCACGCCTACCTTCGTAACGTCTCCTGTGTGTAACCCCTCCTATGAGGGTCAGGGGTCGTTTCAAGGCCTTAACAGGAACGCAAGGGGGAGTAGAGCAAGAGCCTCCTTCAGAGGCAAGGCTCCCTTGTGATCCCTCTCCCGGGGGAGAGGAGGCCGAGGTAGAGGAGGCAAGCCTTCACCTTCCCAGTGAGACCAATCAGGTGGGCGGCAGACTTCACCTGTTCAGGGACCAGTGGACCTTCAGTCCGTGGGCCCACAGTATAGTCTCCAAAGGTTTGGGGTGGAGTTGGATCAAGGGCCCTCCCCCTCTGATCAGATTTCATCAACCATCTTCCAAAGCTCTGCGGGACTTTGCGGCGGAATTACTCCAAAAGAGGGCCATAAAGAAAGTGAGACACCTGAAATTTCAAGGCAGGCTGTTCAGTGTTCCCAAGAAAGACTCCAGTCAACAAAGAGTAATCTTCGATCTGTCGCGTCTCAAACTTTATATACAATGCGACAAATTTCGCATGCTTACAATCGCGCAGGTACGGACTCTACTTCCTCGTGGAGCCGTCACCACCTCTATAGATCTTTCAGACGCATACTATCACGTCCCGATTGCACGGAACTTCTCTCCATTCCTAGGTTTCAGACTGGGGAAACAAGCCTAATCGTTCAGGGTCATGCCATTCGGGCTCAACATAGCACCCAGAATTTTCATGAAGCTGGCGGAAATGGTAGTGCAGCAGTTACGGTTCCGGGGGATATCGCTGGCCGCATACCTGGACGATTGGATAATTTGGGCATCCACGCCGGGGCCGGAGAGCTACAGCCATAGGGATCGAGTTTCTGGAATCCCTAGGCTTTCAGATAAACAGGGCGAAGTCCCGCCTAACTCCGGAGGCTCGATTTCAGTGGCTGGGTATCCAGTGGGATCTGGACTCGCACAAGCTGTCTATTCCGCCAGCCAAACGGAGAGAGATAGCCAAAGCCACCAGGCATTTCCTCAAAGGCAGGAAAGCCTCTCGCAGAACGCAAGAAAGAATCCTGGGTTCTCTTCAGTTCGCATCTGTAACAGATCTGCTCCTAAAAGCAAAACTGAAAGACATAAACAGAGTGTGGCGGAGACGAGCCAATGTCAAGCTCAGGGACAAGGTGTTATTAATTCCTCCGGTGCTGAGGAAAAGACTCCGGCCGTGGTCCACAGTCAAGGGTCTTTCGAAGTCAGTTCCCCTTCAATTCCCTCCCCCAGCTCTAATAATCCACACAGACGCTTCGTTAAGCGGCTGGGGAGGGTACTCACCAAAAGAAAAGGTACAGGGTACATGGTCCACACTGTTCCATCAGTTCCACATAAACATTTTGGAGGCGATGGCAGTGTTTCTAACTCTGAAAAAGCTTTGCCCCACCAACCAGATTCATATCAGGCTGATGCTGGACAGCGCAGTAGTGGTACATTGCATAAACAGGGGGTTCCAAATCGAGCCGGATAAACCAAGTGCTGATAGCCATTTTCTCCCTGGCGGAGAAACACGGCTGGCACCTGTCAGCTACCCATCTAGCAGGAGTCCGGAATGTCATTGCAGACTCCCTGTCCAGGGCAACTCCGCTGGAGTCAGAATGGTCCCTGGACAAGGCTTCTTTCGAATGGATCCGCCGTCAGGTTCCAGGCCTTCAGGTGGACTTGTTTACCACGGAGAGCAATCATAAACTCCCTTGTTATGTTGCTCCCAACCTGGACCCTCGAGCTCACGCTACGGATGTAATGTCAATGGACTGGAACAAATGGCAGAAAATCTATCTGTTTCCGCCAATAAACCTGCTGATGAAAGTGTTGCACAAGCTCAGGTCATTCAAAGGTCAAGTGGCCCTGGTAGCTCCCAACTGGCCGAAGAGCAATTGGTTCCCTCTTCTTCTGGAGCTCAAACTCCGGTGTCATCAAATACCCAGGCCACAGCTGACTCAAATAGTACAAACAAGGACTGTGTCAGCTTCCTCAAGAATTCTGAATGCCCTGGCTTTATGGACTTTATGAAATTCGCCGCTCAGAGAGGTGCGGATATTGATCCCGTTAATACTCTGTTTCTGGAATCAGATAAAAGAGATTCTACCCTCAGACAGTACGATTCAGCAGTTAAAAAGTTGGCATCTTTTTTGAAGGAATCTGAAGCTCAAGTCATGAACACGAATTTGGCAATATCATTCTTTAGGTCACTGTTTGAAAAGGGTCTGGCTCTGGCCACCATTACCACAGCAAAATCAGCTTTGAAAAAGGTGTTTTTGCATGGCTTCAAGATTGATTTAACAGATTCATATTTTTTGTCCATTCCCAGAGCATGCGCTCGTTTGAGACCAGCGACCCGTCCACATACGGTTTCCTGGTTTCTTAACGATGTTCTAAAATTAGCCTCAGAAACTAATAACGATCAATGTCATTTGAATCTGTTAGGAAGACGTTGTTCCTAATTAGTCTAGCTTCAGGTGCCAGAATGTCAGAACTGTCTGCTCTCTCTAGAGGTGCGAATCATGTGGATTTTCTCCCGTCAGGAGAAGTTCTGCTTTCCCCAGATCAAAGGTTCTTAGCAAAAAATGAAGACCCTCAGGATAGGTGGTCCCCCTGGAAGGTTGTTCCTCTTCCACAAGACCTGTCTTTATGCCCAGTTGCTACCCTGACGGCCTATTTACGGAGAACTTCTCAATGTTTGTCTGGTCCTCTTTTTATCAGGGAAAAAGGAGGAACGCTTTCTTTAAAGGCCATCAGACAACAAATTCTATACTTCATTAAGCAAGCTAACCCGGATTCAGTTCCTAAGGTTCATGATATCCGAGCAGTGGCTACCTCCACTAATTATTTTCATAATATGAATTTTGACGAGCTTAAGAAGTATACGGGCTGGAAATCTCCATCAGTGTTTAAACGCCACTATCTGAAATCACTGGAAGCTCTGAAGTTCCCTGCGGTGGCTGTAGGGAGCATTGTCCCTCCACCTTAATTAACCTTTAATCCCTATCCTTTCACCGCCCCCGCCCGCCTGCCTCATTTACTTGCCCTGCCATTTTCTCCTGGACCAGACATGCTTCACAGCCTGGCTCCTGATATTATGATGTACAATCTTGCGGTGTTAGTTTTTAAGCTTGCGACATGTTATACTTACTGTGATTTAGTTTTAAGTCCGGAGGTATACCTTTATAAATTTTCTGTCGTTTATTTAGTTTTGGTACCTTTCCACCATAGTATTAATTATGTACATAGTTGTTTCTCATGTCCTTTACTGTGGTATTAATTATATCCCTAGTCATAACTCAGTTTCTCTGTCTATACCTTTTTTATTTAATCATGTTTTGGGGATAATTAAAACTATTTTCAATAATATGATTTCACCGGCTGACACAGGGACGAGCTCAGAAAAGGGATTTTGACAAAGGAAAAATCTATTTCTGAGGGAGGCCCTGTGTCACCCAGTGACCCTCCCAGACTCTAGGTTTCCCCCCGAATAGGCATACCAAGCTTGTGGGGGGTGCTAGCCTGGAATGAGTACAGATGGCGCTGGGGTCGTCGGTTGGCGGGCAGGTGAGTTGGGCGTTAGATCGGCTCCTCACGTTCGGGATTTTGTCATTGGGATGTCTACAGAGTGCAGTCCTGTGGCAGTGACAACAATCACTCACCCTTATCTATACCGACGTCTATTTCATAATAGATGTTTGATCTGGGGGTAGTAACCCCAGCATTCCTGATAGCTTTTTTCTCTGGTATATTTAGCAATATCTATACCTAAAAATTCGTGCTTGATGGGAATTTCACCGGGTGACACAGGGCCTCCCTCAGAAATAGATTTTTCCTTTGTCAAAATCCCTTTTCTTATAAAAATAGATTTCCTTTTTAAAGAATCCTCATTCTTGGCCAGGAATGATGGGCCAGGGGACAATAATAACTGATGGTTAGTTGTTTGCATGATGCATCATCCCCGTCTAAGACAGCCCAGTTCACCAATACGAGCTCCTGATGCTAATGCAATCAAGAAGATCGCCTTTTGTAGCATGTGCATTGTGATCCTATTGGGTCCGCTGAATTGAGGGGTTGATAGAAGTCTAAGCACCTTGTTCAGGGACCAAGTAATTGGAAACCTTTCAGGAGTGGGCCTTTGTAGGGCAAAAGACTGCAAAGGGAAGTGACAACTTCTATACTGGAGTCAATCCCGAATCCATAAAGCAAGGGTTCCATTAATGCAGCATTGTATGCCATGACTGTTTTAACCACAAGGCATTTGTCTTTAGAAGGATATACAAAAAAAATAAAGTGTTTCTTATAGAAATCTCAGCTAGGCTCTCAGTATGGATATAATCTAACCATATCTTCCATATGGACTGGTATTGTCAGATAGATGAGTCCTTAATTTTTGCACTAGGTACCTAGTAATGTTGGGTGAGTAATTTTCACGCGATAGATATTTTTAAAAAATCCATACGTGGAGGTCTCGGCTCAGAAAGGAGGATGTGTAAATGACTTTCCCTCCTATTGTCTGGGATAGAACAGTGGACAATAGTGGCGTTGCTCTTTTCATCCATTATTGAAGTAATAGGAACCAATGCCTGTTTGGCCAATTTGGGGCTATTAAGTAAGCTGTTCCTTTGAAGGTTAGAAGTTTGCTCAAAACTTTCGAAATCTGGGACAATGGAGGAAAAAGATATTGTCCTCCCCTTGTTCCAGTCTTTAGGAGACACATATCAGGAGTTTGTGATTCTCGTACGTGGCAAAAAGGTCCACTTCCAGTTGTGGCTCGTACGTGGCAAAAAGGTCCACTTCCAGTTGTGGAAGCATGCTCGCTATTGTTTGAAAAGAGTGGGTGTCCAGCATCTACTCTCTTGAGGCTGTCATTTTCCTCGATAACGGAGTCTGCTATTACAATGCGACCCCCTGTGAGGTGAATTGCAGACATGTGCCACTTCCTTGCTTGCGCCATCCAAAGGATGGCTAGCATTATCATACTGACAGAGGTGAATGTGATCCCTACCTCTTGATGTAGGATATTGTAGTTATGTTGTCTCTCTCTCCTGGAGGTTTGAGTTTTTTGAGACAAAAGGACAGCCATCAGCTCCAGGAAACTGATAAAAGAATTCCTCAGAGTAGCTGATCACCTCCCTGCCACCTGATGATCCTCCCAACGTCCTCCCAACCTGTCAACAAGGAATCTGTGTGTATTGTCACTCATACAGACGGAGGAGTCAGGGTGACCTGTCTCACCAGAGATTCCTCCCAGATCCAAGGCCAAAGTATCTCCCCAACTTTTTTACTCTTTTGATGAGGTCAGTCTCGCATCTTTTTTCTTGCATGCGATAGCCAGAATTTGTTCACATTTTTAGTTGCAATCTAAGTATTGGATCTATTACTGATGTGAACTGCAGCAGGCATATCATAATTTACATTCTGACTGCCATCTGGAAACTCTAGGCTGTGCATGGAATCTTTTGAGGACTTGCCTTATTCTGTTTTGAGTATGATGGGGAGACAACAGGCCGTGAAGAGTATCTCAACACGGTCCCAGCCACTGAAAGTGTCTGCTGGGCGTGAAGTGGGATGTTTTCAAATTTATTATAAAACCTTTTGACTGTAGTCTGTTGACCATTGCTCTTAGGTTTTTCAGGCAATATTTAGACCAAAGGGCATGATTTTGAATCTGTGAATATCTTTTCCCTATCCAGAACCTTAGGAAGGGGTGGAGGGGAACGGCTATAAGGTTGTGCCAGTATGCATCTTTCAGATCTAAAGAAACTGTCCAAGTCCCTTTTGGAATGATTCAATGTACTTAGGCAACGGTAATTATCCGAAACTTTTGGCAAACAATGCGCTTGTTCAATGTTGATTGGTTGAGGATCAACTCTCTTTTTTGGAGAAATCCTTTTTGACGACACTGAAGAGACATACTTGGTGGCAAATATATGCATGTTTCTCTATGGTCCCATTAACAGGGCCTTTCTGCACATATAAATAATGCTGTCCCCCCACAGGGAAAAATCTTCCATTGTCTGTGATGTCGTCGAAGCCGACCCCCAACCATACAATTCCTCTTGGTATCTGCCTCCTCTGCCTTCGCCTTTGATAGACATTCCAGGTGTTGTTTTTCCTTTTCCCCCCTATACGATGGTTTTTGGGCCTTGTGAAAAAGGACATCCTTGCTGTTGTTGTTGTCCCTTTGTGGGGAATTGTTCCTTCTGACCACCTACCTGTTTTCTGAGGAAAAACTTTTTGGGTGACTGAAGGCTTATATGATCTGTTATCAAAGTGACCCTTTTTTGGAGTTGGGTAAAGGGAAATTTTGGGTTCTTTGTTTCTTGAATTTTCCCTTCCCCAGAAGAGCGTACAGGCAGTCCCCGGTTATCGGCGGGGTTCGTTTCTGAGGGTGTGATGATAACCGAAAATTGGAGATTTTGGCGATTTTCAGGGGTTATCAGCGCCTCTGTTAGGTATGTATCGGCTCCAATACCCAATTATCGGCGCCGATAAGCGGAAATCGGCGATTTTTGGCGCTGAAAATTGCAGATTTTTGTCGCTAGACAAGCACCATAAAACCGGATCGCTGTTAACCGAGCCCGCCGTTAACCGGGGACTGCCTGTACACTACAATTCTCTTGGCAGGCATGCTCATTGATTTGAGCCATAACAGATTCCTCAAACAGGTCCTTACAGAAGTGGTTAATGTGATAATGCAGTGACACTGGAGAGTGATTTGATGGAGCCCTCCCATGCTTCCATTCGTGCTTTTATGCTCCATTCTAAGAAATCACAGAGTGCTTCCCATCGGGTTCTCATAAGACCTTTGGCCTCAACAGCAAAAATTATCCTGGAATCTTTTGGAAGCCTTTTGGCAACAACTTCCAGCAAGGTGGTAAATGTTATAATACTAAGGAGTTGGAACCTACCATAAATTTCTGATGAGGCAGTCCCTTCTGAGAGTCTTCTCATAGGGGTCCCAAAACTGCTGAGTAGCTATATCTAGGGAGCTTTTTCCTTTCAAAATGGAGTTGTAGTGTTGCCCATTCCTTGGTGGAATTTCTGTCTTCACATATTAATAATTTTGAAAGTGAAGGGACAGAAGGCTGGGGCTACTTGGTGAGCAAGTTGGTGAGCAACTTGGGTCTTACTCAAATGGAAGTAGAGATCCATTTCTCGTTGACCTGGTAAAGTTTGATTTGCCAATTCCTTGGTGGAATTTCCCGAAACTGGAATGACCGTGGCAGATGGTTTTAATTCTGCCATTGTCTCTTGTTTTTAGTCACTACCAATTCTGAAAATCTGTATTCACACTGACCTGGTAAACGGTCATTTCTATAAATTTTAATGCTATAGGCACAGGTAAGAAAACCATTTCTGTTAGTGGTCTTCCATGTCTGGTGAAGATGGTACCAGGTGCCATTCCGTGTTAAGGAATGCTGCCGTTTGTAAATTCTACATGTACAACTTCGATCATAATTTTTCTCTCATTAATTACATACTTGCCATTGGGAACAAAATTGCACATTGAGGCTTCTCACCAAGGATTATCAGTATCATCAGGGCGAGTACTGGATCCCCCATATGTTTTGATCTGAAGTTCTGTATTCCAAACTGACTTTTTCGTTGTTTCCCGTCGGAATTCTAACATTAGACCCTGTTTGGGCAGCATATGTATCCAGGCTCACTTTTTGGTTACAGGATGTAGTACTTTTACACTTTCGGGTGTATATGATTGACTTACTTTCGTTTTTGGAATCATGCTTTATGTCCCTTATATATTGTCGTTCTGTGGCAAGGGCATCTTTGATGGTACTCGATTTCCTTACGGAACTGATCAAATGCCACAAACTGTGTATCCCTTTTGGGGGAGCTTGCACAACCTAACTGAGCTTCAGCAACTGAACTGTAATTGCCTGTTAATCAAGGCGCAGAAGTCCAAGGTAAGTTATTATACCCCTCTGAAAATGCAGTCATTTTAGTCTGAGTTAGGTGGATCCTAGTATCCCTTTTGGGGGAAAGATCCTATTCAGCAACAATAGCTGCATGGGGAATAGAATTCCTTCTGCAAGGTTTCTCCCATGGCTAGCTAAAATTTGTGTCCTTGAGCCTTCTGGGTTCAGCAAGACCATTTCAATGGCAATGTCCACTTCATATTCTTTAGTAAGAATGTCAACACCATGTAAAGATCCCTCTACTTCCTCTGTGGGGTTAACCTGGGAGGTATTGGGGACTGATGTTCCTGGGTTTTGACCCAAACATTGATGTTGTTCAGAAAAAGGGTTACGTATCTGCTGCTGGAAATCTGCCGGAAAGATATAATCTCCCCCTTCCTCACCCCTACTGCACCCTAGGACCCACTGAGATAGCTTAAAAAGGAGCTGTTTCATCCTTAAAACTTGCTGCCAGGAGCATACTACAAATCTCGCCCACATCTGGCTACCAAGCAAAATTTCCTTGTTTTTTACAAGGACTATGCTCATGGCAGGTAGTATGGTTCATACCCACAGGCAAAAAAGCGAACTGAGCAATTTGCTTCGGAACACTTGAACTGAGGATCCTGCCTAATGGCAGCCCTGTAGTGATATAAAGTAAGTTTTATTATAAGCTAGTTAATACTAATTGTTTTTAAGTGAGGGACACTTCTGTAGTTCCTCATATAGTTTCCATATTACAGGTTATATAACTTGATTACAAATGTGCAGTTGTAATGCAATTAATTAAATATCTAAGTTAACTTAAACCCTTTAAGGTTTAGGTTAGTTTTTATACCTGTATATGGCTGTACAGTATTACTTATACACTGTTTGTCATTTTGCAATGGCTAAGTGAAATTTTTAACTCCAATTGTCATGCGATTCAGACTAACTGCTATGAAATAATTTGTCTAACTAACCCATACTACTGTTTTATATAGCTTAGGTTAATGCTTCTAGTATAATCTACGTTCAGCTAAGAATAGAGGATTTCTTAGAAGGTTCTTGCTTAGCCTATTCTAGGCTTGTTTAAAACTTAAGGACATAAACTTTACAGAAAATAATCCTCTTATAATATGGTTTTCTGTTTTATGTGGCCGAGACTACCCTTTATCTGATATTCGGGCATCGCTGTTTTAGGATAATAGCAGGATATTCCTTAAAAAGGGGTTCCTACTTAATCTGGTTAGGCTACTGCCTATTCTAGGTTTATATCACCTTTAAGGATATAGGTTACATAAGACCCTACTAGCATGTAACCTTAAAGATAGGCTACCAAGTCATAAAAACTAGGTTATTTTATTGAGCCTAGGATACTGTTTATATATAATCCTAGGCTTACTTGTTCTTTCTTAACCTATTATAGGGTATTGCCTAATCCAGATTACTATAGATCACTCTTAAATGTATAGGCTAGGCTATAAAAAACAGAAAACTTACTAAATTGTAACCTTACAGTTAGTCTACTATTTTTTGTCTAACCTACATTATTGTTTATATCCAATCCTAGACTATTTGGCCTACTATATAAAACAGTAACTCACTAATGTGTAACCTTGTAGCCAGGCATTAACTTACTCTAATCTAGGATACTGCCTAATCTGGATTATTTAATTCACACTCAAGTGTATGGGTTACATAAAACACAAGTAGCCCACCTTACTATGCAGCCTTAAGGCTAGGTTCCCATATCATCCAGCACAGATTACTATTTCATCTAGTCCTTGGTTACATGGTCTAGGCTAACAATTTAGTCCAAAAATGGAATGTTTCATAAAAAGTTATCACTTAACTTGATATAAGGTAATCCCTAGGCTAGTCCTGGGTTATTTAGCTCATGCTTAAGAGCACAGGCTTATATAAAAGGAAAAAATTTACACTAATATGTAGCCTTATTGTTAGGCTATCAATTTATTTTGCCCATATATTGTCATTATCTGATCCTAGGGTCCTCAGTCTGAGCTAGGCCACTTAGGATATGTAATCCAAGGACAAAAGCTACAGACAAAATCCACTATTAATCTAGTCAAAATTATTCTCACTTACTGCCATCTACATTATTGTGGATGTCATATAATCTGAAAGGATATTCTATATTAATCATAAGTTCTGGGACATTTCTTTTAGTTAAAACATTTAGTTAGAATTTAAAACAGTTTTCGCTTTACGTCGTAACTAGGTAGGAATCAACGCTTTACAAAACTAGGTAGGCTAGCAATCAACGAGCCTGGTTCCGGCTTTTATAATGATATTATTATTTTCAAAGGTTTAAAACTAAAACTTATAACTGGAACTCAATACTAAGGACTTATCTTGCTATTTTTGATGTTTCCATGATCCTCGATAACAAAAACTGAAAAAAATAGTCGAATTTTTTCAGAGCACTGGTAATGATGCGAGCCATTCGTTATGGACCAAAAAGAGATAATGGCTCCTTGGTCTTTAACAGCCCAGTTGTAAATAAGAGGGTGAATGCGCATGCGCAATAGTCACTTCTCTTTCTTGTAGGTTCTTTTGACGTTGGAAAAACTGGGTTCATCTTCGCTGAAGATAAGGGAAAGTGCCCTCTTATCTTTGAGTCCATTATATACCCCATCACTTGTTATAATGTTAATCATTATGACACAATACCTGGCCAAAAAGACCACCTAAAAAAGAATTCTTTGATATTAGTTTGGTCACCAAAGGAGTTCTGGTAGACCATGGAAGGTAACTCCTTGAGGATGAAACAAGCGACTACGATATCAATACTGTACTTAGTTTTATGTATTTTAAGTTCACTGATTTTAATATTAAATGCGCTTTACTGATGCTGACATACCAGCAAACTGAAAAAATTGAACAAATCATAAAGTAACATACAGTATATTGCATCATAAATTTCTTTTGCCAACAGTCTGTGGGCATGCAAGTGCATGGAACTACAACTGGTACAGTATTTCAAAATTTTGATAATCATCAGGATCGTCCTTATCCAGAACTTGACGTTATCCAACACACCTGGTCCAGGGACCAAGTACCAAACATATGTACAGTATATTTATATATATATAAATTCTAAAGTATGAAAAAAAAAAAAGAAACACTGATGGTTGGCAATGCTGCATGGCATAAGGAAAATCTTGGTAAAACTGCTTACTCTCATGAAGAGACTGAGAAAGGGTTCGGGAGTTGGGGGAGGCTTGGGGGAAGTTTCCAAGGTTGGGGGGGTAGGATAGCTGGGAGCCATGGGAGAGGAGAGGCAATAAGGCTGTGTAGAGAAACTCATTCAGAAAAAGGGTTGTTTTTGGAAGGTGGGTGGAGCTGAGGAGCAGTTTCTGTAGCTGGAAAGTGTTGGATGGGTGAAGAGGGCTAGGTAAACGTCTGACTTGAGAGAGCTTGTTTTGTTTCATGTTTTTATATTTGTGATTTTCCACATTTTATTAAAGTATATGCACAGTGTGGTATTGTAACTCGTAATGAAGAGAGAGAGAGAGAGAGAGAGAGAGAGAGAGAGAGAGAGAGAGAGAGAGAGAGAGAGAGAGAGAGAGAGAGAGAGGTATCAATTATGTTGATGCCTGTAACACACACACGTTCCTTTCCTTTTTTTCATTTTTATTTCTGAGTCCAGCCCCGTGCCAGCCGGTGAAATTCCATTGTAGCACGAATTTCTAGGTATAAAATGCTAGATATACCAGAGAAAAAGAGCTTTCAGGAAAGCTGGGGTTACTACCCCCAGATCGAGCGTCTTCTCCAAGGAAGACGTCGGTATAACGAAGGGTGAGTGAAGGATCACTACCACGGAGTCTTACTCGAAAGATATCTCCCTGTTAAAACCCCCAGAAGAGAGCGGTGAGCCGTTACAGTCCCCGTACACAAACGCCCGCCAGCTCGGCGACACCAGCGCCACCTACCTCATTCCATTTTCTAGCACGTGTGCTACCACTCAATTGTTTGTGTGCTTGTGCCCTTTTTTGGATTTTTTTCATCCTTAACCATGTCATTGAGCAGCTTTACCATCTCCAAGTTAAGTACCATCTTATTGTGGGGTTTTGTTCCATAATTGGCTGTAATTGTCTCGTTTTTTTCACAATTATGAGAACTTATTATGACGCCACGGCGTCCTCCGCCAGCCATGTCGACCGCGAGGCGACCCCATCAGTCCTTTTCTGTTGGGGTTGTCTCCTTGTCGTTATATGTTATTCATTGCCCCATGGTTCTCCTCCTGGCGGGTTTCCTGTGGTGGCCCCCTCCCTTGTTTTCGAGTTTTACATAATTGTTGGCCTGACGGCCTATTTTAGGGTGATGCCCCGTCCAGGTCCCCCCAGGCTGGGTTCCTTGTTATTACTTAGTCTACATTAGGCTATTTATATTATTTTCTTGGCGATGGTGCTCTATTTGTTTTTATTCATTGTTTACCTCCTCGAGGTAGCGGCAGCCTCAGATCTAACCGCTTCCCCGAGGTAGGCTACGCACCTTTTTGAGCACATTTTTATTTATTATATGTTTGTGTGTGATGGTTTATTTTTAGTGGGGTCTTCCCTTGCCTATTATAGGCTAGTATTGCTTCCTTCCTCTTGCCCTAGGCGTAGAGGATCCATCAGGTTGAGGGAGTTTTGGTTGCTGTTTCCTCCGGGGTCGTTTTTTGGGGTGGCAGAGTGAGCCCCTTAGTTCTCTTCCTTCCTTTGGAGGAATAGAGTTCTTTGGTGTGTCTCCTCTAGGCTAGTCGCCTTCTTGCCCCCTCTTCTCGGCCCCGGTTGGCTCTCGGCACAAAATTTCTCTCCCTGTTTGCCTTCCTCCTCCCTTCCGCACTCCTTCCGTTAACCTAGGCTACACTTGGTTCGGTTTTTTATTAGGCTTCGCCTAGTCTGGAGTCGGGCATTGAGGCTCGGTCGCATCCCTCCCCTAGTTGTAGGCCACCCTCCTAAGTTTCATTATGCTTGGAGCGGTGTGTGTGTGCAGTTGAGCGGGTGAATCATTTCCCCCTGTCTCCTGTTTTCATTCTCGTATTCTACCACTCTCCCCCACCCCACCACCTCCCCCCCTCCCCCTCCCCAGCTTTGCTCTACTCGTGCGGGTGACGCTAGATGGCGTTTTCTCCGGACTGAGGGGACTCCCCCCCCCCACCTGGTAGAGGGATTCGCTCCCTCCCATATAGCCCCTAGCATCGCTGTGTTGGTGTTGGTGGTTCGTTTACTCGCTCCGGTTCGAACGAGTTCGAACACTCTCTCTCCCACACTTCTTTTCTCCCCGTCGGGTTTCTTGGTGGGGTTGTTTATACTTGCTCCGGCTTATGTTATATATCATACGAGCATCTTACCCACCTTGTTTCACTGGCGGGGAAGTCCGAGAGGAGGGGAATATATAGGGGGGTGGATCCCTCCGGTCTCCGGAGTGGTTTGCTCCTTTTTACCATCACTTGTTTATTTTTATTGTTTATATATATACATATTTAGATAAGTGTAATTTATCTAACGGAGTAGTCTTCTCACTCCACCCTCCTTTTATATTTATACGTGAGTCCGGTTCTGCGCCCGGGGGTTCCGCCGTTGATTTTACTGGCAACCCTTGCGGTGAGTTCCTGTTGTCTCATACCTTTCATTCCGCTGGAGTATTCCGGGGTCTGGAAGTATTTACCTTCCACTCTGTGTAATTTGGAGCTTATTGGCCTAGATTTTAACGAGGATTTCTCCTCCACCGAGCATTCGGTTGTAAGTTGAAATTCCGGCCTTGCCCGGCTTTAGATTGCTTAGAGTGGTAGGTTCATGTACTTTTTACACTTACAGACTGTTCGCTGTGAGGAGCCGGGGTGCACCGCTTCTTTGCAACAACCGTATGGACACGTAGTGTGCCGGACCCACGCTGGTTGTGCGGTCCGGCTCGACGACCTGGTAGTCTGGCACCCCGATGGCTGTGAGGTTTGCTTCGCCTTGTGTGCGAGCGTCCAGGACGAGTCGGTAAGTGACAGTTTTCTTTCCTTCCGACACGTTCCTCATATCGAATACTGTTTACGTGGTTCTCGAACTATTCTTTCGTTCTGCTAATTGTCGGTTTTCTTACAGGCGGACGAGTCCTCCAAGAAGTCTGCATTGGAATCCCTCCGCGCTTGGGTGGCTGGGTTTGGAAGGAACGTTCCGTCGGGGAAGCCCTACGTCCTCGACGCCAAGTTGAGGGACCTGCTCTACCCGCGCGCACGGGTGGCGGCCGCAGTGCCAGAAGATCTTGCCACCCCCATCATCCAGCAGATCCGGGATGCGACCCAGCCACCCCAAGTAGACATCCTTTACGCTGAGGTTTCGGAGGACGTCGCTGCTTTAGACTTGGACCTGGAACCGATGAATACAGAACAGGACCAGGTGGTAAGTAGCGAGGTAAGTGAGGTTGTGGGGGCGGGCCCCCTTTTTGACTCCCCAGCTTCTTCTGTGTCCTCTTTTTCAGGTTTTGTAAAGTCTTCCTCATTGGGTGATAGGGCTCCATCAGCTATCCCCAAGTTGAAGTTGAAGACTTCATGGAAGGCGAAGGGCTATAAGTCCTCGACTTCCAAGAAAGCATTGCCTTTCCCCCCGTCGAAGGCTAAGGTCTCAGCACCTGTAGCCTCCGGGAGCAAGTCTGGTTCCTCCGGCAAAGGCACGAGTAAGAGGGCATCAAAATCAAGCCCTCCTCACCAGCCTGCCTTTGACGCGGAGGCTTTCGCGAACCAGCTTTTTCAACGGTTCTCGGCGGAGGTAGACTCCAAGTTTACCAAGATCTCAGAAAAGCTGGCCAGCCATGACAACATACTGGCGGGAATAGCTCGCCCAGCCGCAGCCGAACCTCAGTATGTCATCCCTGATACGGCAGACCTCCCTCCCTTTGACGTCGGGAACCCTTGGCGTTTCGCCCTCCGGGCTATTCAACATGACGGCAACTTAACGGTGGAAGGTCTTGGCACGAGACGGTTGGAAGAACTGGAGTTCTTTCCCGCCGATCTCTTGCCCCCCTACCCAGGCTTCGTTAGGCTGACGGAGGAAGCATGGATACGTTCAGACAAGGTTCCTAGGGAGACTGTGATCGTCCCTAGGGACCAGGCTCAAGTCGGCTCTCCCCGCGCACTCTGACGGAGTGGCAGGCTGACAATCACGAAGTTGACGCCTTTCAAGGGCAGCTTTACCATGTTCGCCCTGGGTGACAACTTGCCGACCCCTGTTTAAACAAAATCGCTCTAGCTACGGCCCGAGCATGCTTTGAGGGCAGTCCCTTACCGCAGCTGAGGGAAACAGACTCCACATCCCTGGTATTCCCAGGGGGTGACGAGTTCTGGACTGATGCACCGTCCACTTTCACTGTTGGGATGCTGGACCCCTTTTGTGCTTCCTCCCAGTTTAGCGAGCAGCTCCCCAAACTGCTGGAAGCCTTGCTAAAGGCGGAGTTTGACGCCCGGACTAAGCTAGCCCGGTCCCTGAACTCCGTCTGCCTGACGGAAGCCACTGCCGTCTCCTGCGCAGACGAGCCATTCTTTCAGGTTTTGGCTAAATCCCTGCTGGTGGATTTCAGTCTGACCTATTTGACTTCATCATGGCCAGACTGGAATGCAGGAAGTTTATTTTTGCTGATGCCACCATCCGTCACGAGCCTAACAAGCTTGTGAAGAGCTCGATCTGGGGGCCTAACCTCTTCCCGGAAGAAGAGGTTACGAGTGTCCTTAGTGAGGCTACAAGGGCCAACCAGAGTCTGTGCTCTCGCTGGGGCATTTCTGCCTACAAGCGTAAGACCACAGAACCTAGCGGCCCCCAGGCGAGAGGAGGCAAACGATTCAGGAGGCATAAGAGACCCCATCATCAGGCGGTAGTCCAAGCCGTCCCGGTCTCGGCAGTGGCACAGTCCTCCACCTCAAAGGCCCACCCCCAACAATATGTGCTGGTTCAACCAGCTCATTCCCTTGCCACGCCCTCGTATGTTGCTTCGCCAGCATACAATCCTACCTATGAGGGCCGTGGATTCTTTCACGGCCTTAATAGGAGCGCAAGGGGGGGAAGAGGCAGGGCCCCTTATAAAGGAAAATCAAACACCACCCCAAGAGGTAAGCCTGGACGTGGTAGAGGGAACAAACCCGCTCCCTCCCACTGAGAACACACAGGTAGGTGGTCGCCTGTATTGGTTCAGGGACCAATGGACCTTCAGCCCTTGGGCAAACAGCATTGTGTCCAAGGGTCTAGGATGGAGCTGGATCAAGGACCCCCCTCCTCTGACCAGGTTTTACCAGCCACCCTCATCAATCCTGCAGGATTACGTGGCAGAATTGCTCAACAAACAAGCAATAAAGAAAGTAAGGCACCTAAAGTTTCAAGGCAGGTTATTCACTGTTCCCAAAAAAGACTCCGACCAGCAAAGAGTGATCCTGGATCTGTCGCGTCTAAATCTCTACATAAAATGCGACAAATTTCGCATGCTTACGGTAGCTCAGGTACGGACTCTACTTCCGCGTGGAGCCGTCACCACCTCTATCGATCTTTCAGACGCTTATTATCACGTCCCGGTTGCGCGGAACTTCTCACTGTTCCTCGGTTTCAGACTCGGGAATCAAGCCTACTCCTTCAGGGTCATGCCCTTCGGTCTAAACATTGCGCCCAGGATATTTACCAAGCTGGCGGACACGGTAGTTCAACAACTCCGGTCCCGAGGGATATCCCTAGCAGCGTACCTAGACGATTGGATAATTTGGGCACCAACAGTTCTAGAGTGTCGGAAGGCTACGTCCATGGTCATCAACTTCCTGGAGTCGTTAGGTTTTCAGCTGAACAGAGAGAAGTCCCGCCTGACTCCGGAGTCCCGGTTTCAGTGGCTGGGTCTCCAGTGGGATCTGTCCTCTCACACGTTATCCCTCCCGCCTCCCAAGAGGAAGGAGATAGCATCTCTCACCAGAAAATTTCTGAAAAACCAATCAGCATCCCGCCGGTCCCAAGAAAGAGTCCTTGGGTCTCTTCAATTTGCCTCAGTGACGGACCTGCTCTTAAAAGCAAAATTAAAAGACATAAACAGAGTGTGGCGGAGTCGAGCCAATGTCAAGCTCAGAGACAAGGTCTCCTCTATTCCTCGAATCTTAAAGACAAGACTGCGGCCTTGGGCCACAGTCAGGGGCCTGTCCAAGACAGTTCGCTTCAATTTCCCCCGGCACTAGTTGTTCACACGGACGCTTCCCTAAGCGGCTGGGGAGGATATTCACCAAAACAAAAGTACAAGGAACGTGGTCCACTATGTTTCAGCAGTTCCATATAAACACCCTGGAAGCTATGGCGGTTTTCTAACTCTAAAGAAAATCCGCCCCCAACCGGATTCATATCAGGCTGGTATTGACAGCGCAGTGGTAGTTCATTGCATCAACAGGGGCAGCTCCAAATCAGGTCGAGTAAACCAGGTAATGGTTGCTATTTTCTCCCTGGCGAACAAGCACAGCTGTCATCTGTCAGCCACCCACCTAGCGGGGGTGCGGAATGTGGTGGCAGATTCCCTGTCCAGGGCTACTCCGTTGGAGACGGAGTGGTCCCTGGACGGGGAATCCTTCAATTGGATTTGCCGCCAGGTTCCGGGTCTCCAAGTGGATCTGTTCGCGACAGAGAGCAACTTCAAGCTCCCCTGTTATGTGGCCCCGAACCTGGACCCCCCGGCGTACGCCACGGACGCGATGACAGTAGATTGGAACAATTGGGAGAAGATTTATCTGTTCCCTCCAATAAACTTACTGCTGAAAGTATTACACAAACTCAGGACATTCAAAGGTCAACCAGCCCTGGTAGCCCCCTATTGGCCAAAGAGCAATTGGTTCCCTCTTCTTCAGGAACTGGGATTGCGGAGTCTTCGGATTCCCAAGCCCAAACTGACCCAGACAGTACAAACCAAGACTGTGTCAGCTTCCTCAAGAATTCAGAATGCCCTAGTTTTATGGACTTTATAAAGTTCACAGCCCAAAAGGGAGCAAACATTGACCCTGTTAACACTCTGTTTCTAGAATCAGACAAAAGAGATTCTACTCTTAGACAGTATGACTCAGCAGTCAAAAAATTGGCCTCCTTCCTGAAAACATCTGAAGCCCAAGTCATGACGACTAATTTAGCAGTTACCTTCTTTAGATCATTGTTCGAGAAAGGCCTTGCCCCGGCCACTATTACCACAGCCAAGTCAGCCCTGAAGAAGGTATTCTTATATGGTTTTAAAATTGACCTTACAGATTCCTATTTTTCATCTATCCCCAGAGCATGCACTCGTCTGAGACCCGTATCACACCCACAATCTGTTACGTGGTTCCTCAATGATGTTCTTAAGTTAGCATCTGAGATTGACAACTTTCAATGCTCTTATCTGGATCTGTTAAGGAAAACTTTATTTCTGATTAGCTTGGCTTCAGGTGCCAGAATCTCAGAGCTGTCGGCTCTCGCTAGAGGTGATGATTTTGTGGACTTCCTCCCGTCCGGAGAAGTCCTCCTTTCCCCTGACCCTAGATTTTTAGCTAAAAATGAAGACCCACAAGACAGGTGGTCCCCTTGGAAGGTGGTGCCCCTTCCACAAGACCAGTCTTTATGTCCAGTTTATACCCTAAAGTCTTACCTTTTAAGAACTCCACAGTGTAAGTCGGGTCCTCTTTTTATCAGGGAGAAAGGTGGTACTATATCAATAAATGCAATAAGGCAACAAATTTTATATTTTATTAAACAAGCCAACCCAGATTCAGTTCCTAAGGTTCATGATATTCGAGCAGTTGCTACTTCCATTAATTACTTTCATAATATGGACTTCTCAGAACTCTTTAAATACACGGGTTGGAAATCACCTCTGGTGTTTAAACGCCACTATTTAAAATCACTCGAAGCCCTGAAATTTTCTACAATAGCTGTGGGAAGTGTCATCTCCCCACCTTAATTAGTCATCTTCCTTATCCTCACCTAACGCCCCCCCGCCCGCCTGCCTCATTTACTTCTCTGCTTATCCTCCTGGTTGATCATGCCTCACTGCCTTGCTCCTCATATTGATATTGCTTTGTCTCTGTTGAGTGGAAACTGTGATTTGACATGTTATGATTGTGTTTTTTCTTGTGGGGTACTGGGCAGTTTTTATTTTGCTCCATGTACCCCATATATATATATGTATACGTGTATGTAATTATTCCCCATGTTATATTGTCTCTTACGTGTGTAGCTATAAGGTTGTATATACCCTTTAGTCTAAGTATCTTTCAATTGTCATTATACCCTTGTAGTCTTAAGTATTTTTGGGTTTTTTCCCTGCCACACTGTGGGCTGGCTCACTTTTTTCATAATGTTAAGCTTTTTACTGTGCTTTAGGTTTAGTATTCTATTTCACATGTAAGAGATACCCTGATTAAAACCATTTTCGTAACTTATGTTTTTTTCTTCAGATTACCTTGTTTCCTCGTAGTTAGCAGCCTTGGCATGATTCTCTATCACTATTTCACCGGCTGACACGGGGCTGGACTCAGAAAAGGGATTTTGACAAAGGAAAAATCTATTTCTGAGGAAGGCCCCGTGTCACCCGGTGACCCTCCCTGACTCACCTGTTGCTTCCCCCCCTACTTGCACATGCCAAGTCTGGGGTTAGTGCTAGTCTGGAATGAGGTAGGTGGCGCTGGTGTCGCCGAGCTGGCGGGCGTTTGTGTACGGGGGCTGTAACGGCTCACCGCTCTCTTCTGGGGGTTTTAACAGGGAGATATCTTTCGAGTAAGACTCGTGGTAGTGATCCTTCACTCACCCCTTCGTTATACCGACGTCTTCCTTGGAGAAGACGCTCGATCGGGGTAGTAACCCCAGCTTTCCTGAAAGCTCTTTTTCTCTGGTATATCTAGCATTTTATACCTAGAAATTCGTGCTACAATGGAATTTCACCGGGTGACACGGGGCCTTCCTCAGAAATAGATTTTTCCTTTGTCAAAATCCCTTTTTTGCTGTATTTTCTCATTTTTTACTTTTACAACCCAAAAGACAAACACAATGGTGAGAGTAGGCTATGTGCGTATGCACACACTCTTTGCTTTGGGTGATGGCACCAAGACTCAAGTTATAAATAGCACAACATATTGCCAACATCTACAAATTCACATTATAAATATTATTAATTATGTTGGCAACATCTACAAATCTGCATTTTAAATATTGTTAATTATTTTGCCAACATCTGCTAATCCACATTTGAAATAATTTTATTTTGAAATGAAATATCAACAGTGATAAGATATTCTCTTCTGTACTATTATGGTGTGTGGTAATCATACTTATGGTCAATTAAACTTGTAATGAAAAAAAAAATGGCAATATGTGACACTGCGCTACGAAACACACGAACACGCACACTATGTAGAAAGTGACATCAACATTGATGAAATGCCACATGTAGATGTAAGCACACACACACAGGCACACACGTAAAGCTTCTCTGAGATTATGAGGTGAAATGAAAGAACATTACATAATTCCAGTAAAATACAAAATGATCAACTACTTTTCAGTCGTCCACGAGAAATGCCTTGCACACTGAAGATGTAAACACAAGGTGTTTTACATACACACAGTTTCCATGATAGGGCAAAAGGAGTAAAACAAATTAGATATGCTGTATATACTTGTGTACCATTAGATCACACATACCATGCGACCCTTAAAATTTTGTCCACCAAACATATATACATATCTTGTGTCTCAGGCAAGTTGCAATTTCAAATGACCCAGATAACATTAGGCTAACCTCTTTTCCTTAGTAATCACATCTTCTTGTTAAATGAAAGAAAATAAAAATAAAAGTAGGCTTTACTTACTGAATGAATTCCATTTTCGGTAAATTATACTGTAGTAGGCTATGCTTTTTATTACCATGCCCCTTTAAGAGTTGTTCCTTCCCTCCATGGCCCCCCCCTGCATCCATGAGTAAAATTCCCTCCCAGATTTTAAGGAAAATGAAAAAAAGAGAAAGAGAAGGGGTGTTTTTATTCTATTGGGAATAAATTAGTGAGATATTGACACTGCTTCTCAGCGACTCCTGTTAGGAGAATAACAAATAAAATTTGAGAATTTTTAATTTTTCCCTAGGGTTCACACCCCTCTTGGAAATTTGTGACGCCCCCCAGATTGAAAACCACTGCTGTAGACAGAATTTCATTTTCGGTAGATTATACTAGTCTAGGCTTTCAACAATTTGTAACAATTCATAATCATCTCTTATAATTAACCCTTAAACGCCTATTGGATGTATCATACGTCGACTAAAATTGTCTGTTGGGTGCCAAGTGGACGTACTGTACGTCGACCACAAAAAATTTCAACCTTTGGTCAACTTTGACTCGACCGAAATGGTCGAAAAACGCAATTGTAAGCTAAAACTCTTACATTCTAGTAATATTCAATCATGTACTTTCATTTTGCAACAAATTGGAAGTCTCTACCACAATATTTCGATTTATGGTGAATTTTTGAAAAAAACTTTTTTCTTACGCACGGGCGGTAACTCAGCCGAAAATTTCATAAATTCTTTCGTCATTTTGTCGTAATTTTTGCACTGTTCTATATTAGCCGTTACATAAAGTTTTATATATGAAAATGTGCGCAATTTCATGTAAAATACAGTAAAATACAACCCATGGTTGTAGCTTTTATCAGTTTGGAAATATTTTCATATAAATCACGATAACTGCCAAAATTTCAACCTTCGGTCAACTTTGGCTCGACCGAAATGGTAAAAAAATGCAATTTTAAGCTAAAACTCTTACAATCTAGTAATATTCAATCATTTACCTTCATTTTGCAACCAATTGGAAGTCTCTAGAACAATATTTCGATTTATGGTGAATTTTTGAAAAAAACTTTTTCCTTACGTCCGCGCCAGAAATTCTTTCGTCACATTGTCGTAATGTTTGCACTGTTTTATATTAGTTGTTACATAAAGTTTTATATATGGAAATGTGCGCAATTTCATGTAGAATACAACAGAAAATAACTCATGGTTGTAGCTTTTATCAGTTTTGAAATATTTTCATATAAATCACGATAACTGCCAAAATTTCAAGCTTCAGTCAACTTTAACTCGACCAAAATGGTAAAAAAATGCAATTATAAGCTAAAACTCTTACATTCTAGTAATATTCAATCATGTACCTTCATTTTGCAACAAACTGGAAGTCTCTAGCACAATATTTCGATTTATGGTGAATTTCTGAAAAAAAAAATTTTTTTTAATTACGTCTGCGTGCGGTAACTCGGCCGAACATCTCAGAATTTCTTTCGTCATGTTGTCGTAATGTTTGCATCGTTTTACATTAGTCGTTACATAAACATTTATATATGAAAATGTGCGCAATTTCATTTACAATACAACAGAAAATAGCTCATGGTTGTAGCTTTTATCAGTTTTGAAATATTTTCACATAAATCACGATAACTGCCAAAATTTCAACCTTCGGTCAACTTTAACTCGACCGAAATGGTAAAAAAACGCAATTGAAAGCTAAAACTCTTACATTCTAGTAATATTCAATCGTTTAACTTCATTTTGCAATAAATTGGAAGTCTCTAGCACAATATTTCGATTTATGGTGAATTTTTTAAAAACACATTTTCCTTACGTCTGCGCAGTAACTCGGCCGAACATCTCAGAAATTCTTTCGTCTCGTTGTCGTAATATTTGCACCGCTTTAAATTAGTCGTTACATGAAGTTTTATATATGAAAATGTGCGCAATTTCATGTAGAATACAACAAAAAATAACTCATGGTTGTAGCTTTTATCAGTTTTGAAATATTTCCATATAAATCACAATAAATAGAAAAAATTCGACTTTTGGTCAACTTTAACTCGAACGAAATGGTCGAAAACTGCAATTGTAAGCTAACACACTTACAGTCTAGTAATATTCAATCAATTAGCTTCATTTTTCAACAAACGGGAAGTCTCTAGCGCAATATTTCGATTTATGGCGAATTTTTTAAAAAACATTTTTTACGTCCGTATGCGTTACTTAATTCATGCATCATTTTGTGATAATATTTTCTCTGTGTTGCTTTGATCGTTTTAAAATTTGTTATATACCAAAATCATCGCAATTTAGTGTACAATACAACTAAAAAAAATTAACTCATTAGCTTTAACCATTTTGCTTACAGCGCGATTTGTATTCAATTATATACGAGTTGTTTTTTTCGCTGTCATATATTCCAATATTTATATATGATAATGATATTTTTTTTCATTTCTGATGGTTGCATACTAAACTTCAGGCAATGACAAAAAAAATGAGCCAAAAATGAACTCTTAATCTTAAAAACTAAGAGTGCTGTGATTTTTTTAAAAAAACTTTTATTCCGCTTCGGCGCTAACTCACCGAACGCCGCCGGCATACAGGAGACGTTTTTGTAAATAGGGCTTAGGCGTTAAAGGGTTAACAACCACTTACCAAAGAACTGACATAAACAACATTGCATTCAATGTAAACAAACAAATTGGGGAAACAGCTGTTTTCCAATTTTGATGGATTTTATTTTAACAAAGTATACAGGTTTACCTTTGTATACCAGTTTTACATTTATGTAAAGCATGCAGCAAAATTTGTGTGCCCCGATTTTAGTGATTTTCATTTGAAAATCACAAACTGGCATCTCTTACCTTCTTCACATTCTAATGATGCTAAGTTGCAACAATGAAACATTTTGCAACTTCGCTCGAAAAAAGATACAGTTCACTAAGCATGGTATTTAAGTATCAATGCTATCTTTTTTATCAAAACATCAGCCAGATCATTACAAAAACATTAGCACAGTAATATTTAATTATGTTACATATGAAAAGCCGTAAATACTTAACCCTTAAACGCCGACTGGACGTATCGTACGTCGACTAAAATTGTCTGTTGGGTGCCGAGTGGACGTACCATACGTCGACTACAAAAAATTTCAACCTTCGGTCAACTTTGGCTCGACCAAAATGGTCGAAAAACGCAATTGTAAGCTAAAACTCTTACATTCTAGTAATCTTCAGTCATGTACCTTCATTTTGCAACAAATTGGAAGTCTCTAGCACAATATTTCGATTTATGGTGAATTTTTGAAAAACTTTTCCATTTTTTACGCCCACGCTGTAACTCTGCGAACATCTCAGAAATTCTTTCGTCACTTTGTCGTAATGTTTGCACTGGTTTATATTAGTCGTTAACTAAAGTTTTATATATGAAAATGTGTGCAATTTCATGTAGAATACAACAGAAAATAACTCATGGTTGTAGCTTCTATCAGTTTTGAAATATTTCCATAGAAATCACGATAATTGCCAAAATTTCAACCTTCAGTCAACTTTAACTTGACCGAAATGGTCGAAAAATGCAATTGTAAGCTAAAACTCTTACATTCTAGTAATATTAAATCATGTACCTTCATTTTGCAACAAACTGGAAGTCTCTAGCACAATATTTCGATTTATGATGAATTTTTGAAAAAAAAAAATTTTCCTTACGTCCGTGGGCGGTAACTCGGCCGAACATCTCGGAAATTCTTTCGTCACTTTGTCATAATTTTTGCACCATTTTATATTAGTCGTTACATAAAGTTTTATATATGAAAATGTGCGCAATTTCATGTAGAATACAACAGAAAATAACTCATGGTTGTATCTTTTATCAGTTTTGAAATATTTTCATATAAATCACGATAAGTGCCAAAACTTCAACCTTTGGTCAACTTTAACTCGACCGAAATGATCGAAAAACGCAATTGTAAGCTAAAACTCGTACATTCTAGTAATATTCAATCATGTACCTTCATTTTGCAATAAATTGGAAGTCTCTAGCACAATATTTCGATTTATGGAGATTTTTTGAAAAAAGATTTTTCCTTACATCTGCGCGGTAACTCGGCCGAACATCTCAGAAATTCTTTCGTCACTTTGTCGTAATGTTTGCACAATTTTATTTTAGTCGTTACATAAATTTTTATATGTGGAAATGTGCGCAATTTCATGTAGAATACAACAAAAAATAACTCATGGTTGTAGCTTTTATCAGTTTTGAAATATTTTCATATAAATCACGATAAATAGAAAAAATTCGACTTTTCGTCAACTTTAACTCGACCGAAATGGTCGAAAACTGCAATTGTAAGCTAAAACACTTACAGTCTAGTAATATTCAATCAATTACCTTCATATTGCACCAAACGGGAAGTGTCTAGCACAATATTTCGATTTATGGTGAATTTTTGAAATAAACTTTTTTTTACGTCTGAGTGTTACGAATTCATACATCATTTTGTGATAATATTTTCTGTGTTGCTTTGATCATTTTACCATTTGTTATATACCAAAATCATTGCAATTTAGTGTACAATACAAAGAAAAAAAAATAACTCGTTAGCTTTAACCGTTTTGCTCACAGCGCGATTTGTATACAATTATATATGAAATTTTTTTTTTGCGCTGTCATATATTTCAATATTTATATACGATAATGATATTTTTTTCATTTCTGATGGTTGCATACTAAACCTCAGGCAATGAGAAAAAAAGGAACCAAAAATGAACTCTTAATCTTAAAAACTAAGCGTGCTGTGATTTTTTTAAAAAAACTTTTTGCGCTTCGGCATACGACAGACACTTTTGTAAATAGAGGCTCGGCGTTAGAGGGTTAATGAATTTGACTTTTTAGCCAACACAGTAATGTATTTAATGTAATGAATGCATCAGAAATGTAGTTGTGGGCATGGTCTAACCAGATATCAACTGTTCAATGGCTCAGTTTACTTCCCCTCACCTTACCTGTAAGCAAAGTGCACTTCACTCTTCTCGATTATATCATACTTATGAAGCCTATAGGCCTATGAAGAAAATAATGACAGAAGTACACCAAACCATGATTGTGAAGGAATTTCATAAAACCTGCTTGATGGTCTTACAGACACCCTTTATAATTTACAAAGATTTTGATGCCTCTATATATTGTTGCTCTCTGAAATATAGCCCAGTATGTTATAAAGCTACTAACATAGGTCTAGACTCCACAGCCATACTATTATTATTATTATTATTATTATTTATAATAGCTGTGGCTGATAATGTCTGACCTGATTATAGTCTTCCATTCCTAAAGTAAAAGTAAAATAATAAAACGGTAAACTAATAGTACTTCTAAAATCGAAGATTACTCTCCACCTTGCTTATTTATTTACTATTTTTTTCTTCAAACTGAAGAAACCTCTCAGGAGACTAGACCTATGTAGCCTTGGCTACAGCCTAAGTTATGACTTGTAATAATTTATTGCAAGTATCAAAATCATGGCCCTGACTAACATTTGCTTTATACACAAAGCTACAAAAGCAAAAGGAAGTAATAACTTTGAATTCATATCCCAAGTGCATCAACTTTTATCATTAGACGAGGCTCTGCTTAACTTTTCTTTTTCACTCCATTGCAACGTCCTCTTTCATAGTAGTAGTAGTAGTAGTATTAAAGTAGTTTAACCAGACCACTGAGCTGATTTTCAGCATTTCACTATATCATGGTGAGCCGATGGATTCATGCTACAATAACATATTTAGTTTTCATTCTGAAATATTGTAGCATGAAATATTTTGTTTTTCACGATCCAATATCTTTCAATGATAAGATTCTATATAACAACTGACCAACCTTTCCAAATACATACACATTTCCAAAGTAAAATATAAGATTTAATACTAAGTGGCAACTTGAGAACAACATTTGTCCCGTACAGTACAAAAATAAAAGTTGCGCAAGTTTTGCTGCATACTGTACAAAAATAAAAATAATTTGTTTCTTTTAGCAACTAAAAAATTACTCTCTCCTAATTCTTTCAGTAGTAGGCTCAATCAGCTGATTCTAAGAACGTAAACATAGTCTCACAAAGTTAAGTGCATATGGCGGATAATAGGTTTTTTATATTATTATTATTATATAACAACATGACAATACAGTATAATTGGATTCAGTAAATAAGATATCAGTTTCATTACCATTACCTTCATCTTAAATACAGCTGTAACAACTTATTTACTTTATATACTGTGAGTGTAACAATCAGCCTAAGCTTATAGTACACACATGCACATTTTGTATCTTGTGTATGGTGATATACTGATAAGAAACTTGCTGTGCAGAAATACATTAATAGTGATAAAACCATGGTAGGCTGTGGGTAACAGGTAGGCTACCTATCTACCAAACTGTGTCATTTACAAGAGAGAGAGAGAGAGAGAGAGAGAGAGAGAGAGAGAGAGAGAGAGAGAGAGAGAGAGAGAGAGAGAAGGAGCTGCATTTTTTCAAAGTCTATTTATGCAGTATATTTTGTTATAAATATGGGGGGAAAAAGATGGATAATTACCTTGTCAGTCTTAAAGTGTGATGATTGCTGTTTACAGTATAAGCATATTGAGTGTTTACAATTATGCGGTATTGACAAGGTTAGGTCATGAAGGGTTTGCAATTGCCCTTGAACACCCCTAGATTTTTTACTTACCCTTATCCAGATTTCGCCCTTATCCAACAGGCCCTTGACTCTATTAACCCTTAACCCTTAAACGCTGAGCCTCTATTTACAAAAGTGTCTGTCGTATGCTGGCAGCGTTCGGGAGTTAGCGCTGAAGCGGAAAAAAAGTTTTTTTCAAAAAATCACAGCACCCTAAGTTTATAAGATTAAGAGTTCATTTTTGGCTCCTTTTTTTGTCATTGCCTGAAGTTTAGTATGCAACCATCAGAAATGAGAAAAAATATCATTATCATATATAAATATTGGAATATATGACAGCGGGAAAAAAAATTTCATATATAATTGTATACAAATCGCGCTGTGAGCACATCAGTCAAAGCTAATGAGTTATTTTTTTTCGTTGTATTGTACACTCAATTGCAATGATTTTGGTATATAACAAATTGTAAAACGATCAAAGCAACACGGAGAAAATATTATCACAAAATGATGCATAAATTCGTAACGCGCGGACATAAAAAAGTTTTTTTCTAAAATTCACCATAAATCGAAATATTGTGCTAGAGACTTCCAGTTTGTTGCAAAATAAAGGTAATTGATTGAATATTACTAGACTGTAAGTTTTTAGCTTACAATTGCAGTTTTCGACCATTTCGGTCGAGTTAAAGTTGACCGAAGGTCAAATTTTTTCTATTTATCGTGAATTATATGAAAATATTTCAAAACTGATAAAAGCTACAACCATGAGTTATTTTTTGTTGTATTCTAAATGATATTGCACACATTTTCATATATAAAACTTTATGTAATGGCTAATATAAAACGGTGCAAAGATTACGACAAAGTGAATAAAGAAATTCTGAGATTTTCAGCCGAGTTACCGCACGGACGTAAGGAAAAAGTTTTTTCAAAAATTCACCATAAATCGAAATATTGTGCTAGAGACTTCCCGTTTGTTGCAAAATGAAGGTAAATGATTGAATGTTACTAGAATGTAAGAGTTTTAGCTTAAAATTGCAGTTTTTCAACCATTTTGGCCGAGTCAAAGTTGACCAAAGGTCGAATTTTTTCTATTTATTGTGAATTATATGAAAATATTTCAAAACTGATAAAAGCTACAACCATTAGTTATTTTTTGTTGTATACAAAACTTTATGTAACGGCTAATATAAAACGGTGCAAACATTACAACAAAGTGACGAAAGAATTTCTGAGATTTTCAGCAGAGTTACCGCGCGGACGTAGGGAAAAAGTTTTTTTTTTTAAATTCACCATAAATCGAAATATTGTGCTAGAGACTTCCAATTAGTTGCAAAATGAAGGTAAATGATTGAATACTAGTAAAATGTAAGAGTTTTAGCTTACAATTGCGTTTTTCTACCATTTCGGTCGAGTCAAAGTTGACCGAAGG
Source organism: Macrobrachium rosenbergii (assembly GCF_040412425.1). Classification (NCBI taxonomy): domain Eukaryota; kingdom Metazoa; phylum Arthropoda; class Malacostraca; order Decapoda; family Palaemonidae; genus Macrobrachium; species Macrobrachium rosenbergii. The sequence goes on from NC_089798.1 coordinate 23,348,274, forward strand.
TTGAAATTTTGGCATTTATCGTGATTTATATGTAAATATTTCAAAACTGATAAAAGCTACAAACATGGGTTGTTTTTTGTTGTATTTTACATGAAATTGCGCACATTTTCATATATAAAACTTTATGTAACGGCTAATATAAAACGGAGCAAACATTACGACAAAGTGACGAAAAGAATTTCTGAGATTTTCGGTCGAGTTACCACGCGTGGACGTAAGGAAAAAGTTTTTTCAAAAATTCACCATAAATCGAAATATTGTGCTAAAGACTTCCAATTTGTTGCAAAACGAAGGTAAATGATTGAATATCACTGTAATGTAAGAGTTTTAGCTTACAATTGCGTTTTTCGACCATTTCGGTCAAGTCAAAGTTGGCCGAAGGTTGAAATTTTGGCACTTGTTGTGATTTATATGAAAATATTTCAAAACTGATAAAAGATACAACCATGGGTTGTTTTTTGTTGTATTTTACATGAAATTGCGCACATTTTCATATATAAAATTTTATGTAATGGCTAATATAAAACAGTGCAAAAATTACGACAAAGTGACGAAAGAATTTCTGAGATGCGTCGCTGATGCTCTGTAGTGAGAGAAGAAAGAAATTCACACATGCGCGGCTGGGTAATGCTTATAAACAAAACAACAGCGTGATCCGTGAACTCCCAGCATCCCTCAAGGCGCGTGATTTAAAATCTTTTGCAAACTAGGCCTATAACTATTTTTCCGCGAATATTTAAAAAACTTTTATGTAGTCGATGTACCGTACCTCCACTCGGCACCCGACAGACAATTTTAGTTGATGTACGATGCGTCCAGTCGGCGTTTAAGGGTTAATGGACGATCCCCTCAATAGAGGATCTAAAACAGGTTTTGGATGGACAGATCCCCTCTGAGGAGGATTAACTCTGGATTGACTTGGGTCAGCAAGGGAAAACTATGTGCTGGCCTGGTAGTGGCATTTCTGCTGCAAATGCATTTGGGTCTGTCACGATCCAAGCACATGGAAACAGCATGATAGAACACTGAACCGATGCGCCGGAAGTGCCCAGGTTCTGATGGGGTATGTGTGTGTGTGTGTGAGAGTGTGCAATCTCCCATGGGATATTTATGAGAGGAACAGTGACTCTCACAGGGAGACTACCTCGATCTTGGGCGGCTGATATGTGATTTTAGCCTGGTGTAGTGTTTAAAGAAGTCGCCATTATGAAGATACATTTGTACACCAGTGTTTAATTTCAGTAGGCCTTTGTTTTAAGATGGATACAGTGAGAGAAGTTGACAAAGGGGAAGGAACTTGCTGACACAAGGGGCCACAGCTACCAGAGACATCCCAGGAAAAGTGATATGATTGATTCTGTTCTTAAAACAGATGCAACAATAAAAGATGGCCCTTCTTGACCTGGGAGGGCCATTAACATATTACTCCCCATACGATTTGTCTGTATCGAGTGGGAAGAGCTTCCAATACTTCAGTGGCCCATAAATGAATTGTGGCAACTAAAGAATTCAGCTCAGCTTGATCGTGGGCATCTTGGGAACTTCAGCATTGTTCTTGACTTGGAGGGGGAATGTCTTGCTCCTCTCTCTGCCATGACATCTTTTTATTTATTAGCTAACAAATATACCCAAGGATTACTGCTGGTTTTAGTTCTTATCATTTATGATATGATGTCAGTTATAGTTATAATTTTGCTAAGAAATATTAGAAAAAAACATGTATAAATGAAAAAAAGTTACGGCGTTTCCCGATCTCAGTAAATTTACATAAATATTTTACAACAAATATGCTCAGAATTTGTTACTGATTTTAGTTCTTATCTGTTATGATATTGTGTGTGTTGTAATTATAATTTTATAAAATAAAATAAAATAAATTATTAGAAAAAACATGTATGACTTGGTAAAATTTACGAATGTTTTGTAAAAGAGACCCCACACAGGGTTGTAAATAGTCATTTTCAACTTCCCATGGAAGTTAGGGAAAATTTTTTAGAATTATTTTTCTTACACCATATGCATTTGCATATCTTCCTCTCTCCACTGATGTGTTTTTTCTTAAATTGGCCAACAAAGTTTGCCTGGTCTGGGGAGTGTGCATCACATATAATTAGCCTGTCCCTTACGGGTTAATCCTGATAATCGAGAGATTACTGTATTGAATGTACTCTTATGCAGTCACTGCCATCATTTGTTTTTAATCTCAGGAAAAGGAAAACTAAACACCACAGCTGGAATATTAGAAACATGAACAAGGCATCTCAAACAGAACAAAATAAAAACAGAACTAAGGTTAAAATCCACATTATACCGATTTTTTAAAAAAAATTTCATGTTCTAAACCTTATAATATTTTTTTTTATATTTTTACAAAGTATAGAAAAGTTGTTTGAATTTCTGAAGACACTATCATAACAAAAAGCAACATACAGTGCTGTCATACATCAGTTCAATGACTATACATTCCAGAAGGTTGTACTTTAACTGAATTGTCTTCAAAGTGAACAAATGTTTCCCATAAGATATAAAGGAAATTGGAGTAATACATTCCAAACTCGAAAATTAAAACAAATACAAGCATTTACACTCCAATTTAGTAAGCTTAGAATGCAGAAATTTGAAAAATAATTTAAATAAATAGGTGCAAATTTGTTCTCACTTTAACTGTTATTAAGAATTCACGGCCTATGTAAATGGTGAGGAAGGTGAAGAGGAGGAGATATATTGTTGGAAGGTGAGCCCCCTTCCATAAAAACAGCAAGCAACTGTGCTTCTTGGGTCATTTCTCTTTTTTGTCTCTTTCTACTCGCGACTTGTTGTGTTTCTTTCTCATAAAACCCTGTCCAATGGCGTTGGTTTATAACACAGCTTTGTCAGGGTGATATTTTCCAAGGAAACTTTGCACTTCCCACTATTTTGCAAACATTTCATTTGGTAATGAACTAGGGATATTCTCCCTCCCCTCCCCCTCCTCTGAAGTCAATTCCTCAACTGCCTGTTGATGCTCCCCTCCTGTAGTTGTTCTGTGGTGGATTTTACTTTGTGTGCCTCCATCAACTTCTCCCCATCATAATTACTGACCTACAACCCCAAGGATTTGCCAGAAACACAATATCTCCCACAACAGATTCAGCCTTGTTGACAACTCTAGCCTATGAAACCATGATGATTTCTACGCTGCACAAACTGAAGAGGTTAGGAGGGAGTCAAGTCACTCCTGCCGCTTAGCTATGGAATTGGTAAAAGAGTGAACAGACTCTCTGACAGCATCAGATACAGCCTTGTTTACACACCTCTAAAAGTCTATGAGATAATTTACCCAACAGTTTCTCCCATGGAAGAGCCAAAACTATATACAGTCCGACCTCTTAAATCTGGCATTCTGTGGTTCATCAAACTCCCATTGGTAATTCTAAGTATCAGCTACGTGCCTGTTTTTACCTTGGAAACTGGTTTTTTCTCCACTTTTATGGCTTCTGATAACGGAGGCGAGTTTGTTTGTTGGCGGCCAGGTGTCATTTGCCTCCTAACTCTATTCAACAGTAAAGGGGGACTGTGGGAAACTGGGGTTCTGGGTGGGGGAAAACAGAGAAGTGGAACGGACATGTTTACGTTACGGGGGTGCTGGCTGGAGGGGAAAACGAGAGGAAGCCATACGCAAAAGGGAGGGAGCTGCTGAAAGGGGTGGGGGTAATGAGGCAGGGAGGGAGAAATTTCCTCACGTGCCCCAAAAGCAGAGGAAAGTTGGGAACGGTGCAAGAAGGGGGTGGGAGACAAGTTGCACAAGCGGGAAATGCATCAGGAACGAGTGCGGGTAGAAGCGTAACACTGGGGTGGGGAGGGAGGAAACACTGCCCGGTAACAGGACGGGGACAAAGAGTATGACCGACAAAAAACAAACTTCACCAACTTTACCAGAAGCCGTAAAAGTGGAGAAAAAATCAGTTTCCAAGGTAAAAACAAGAGCGGGAAGGCACTTAATGCTGGCTACCTGGCAGGAAAAGACAATTTACAGATAAAAAAAAGTTAACACCAACAGAACTAACTGGCCTTACCTTAGGGACCGGGAGGGTAGAGATCAGCCGCTGCTTTTAAAAATGCGTGGAAACTGGTGTTGGGGTCAAGGAAATGAATCTCAAGGCAGCATTCCCTCCCACAGAGGGGACAAAAGCACTGTGTTTTCAACAGGCCGTGATCTTGACAAAGCTTGATTAACCGTTCATAGTTGCCTAAGTAGTAGGCAGAAAAGCTGCAGTAACTGATACAGTCCCCGGTTATCGGCAGCCTTGGTTACTGGTGATCCGGTTTTACGGCGCTTGTCTAGTGACGACGATAACCAGATTTTCGTTGCTGATAACCGGTTATCAGCGCTGATAACCGGTTATTGGTGCCCGCTAACCAGGGATTAGTGCTATTATCACCGATTTTCGGTTAGTGGCGATTTTCGGTTGTCGTCACGCCGTCGGGAATGGAACCCCGCCGATAACCAGGGACTGCCTGTATAGCAGTTAGTGCATGACGCTGGGAGGGTGTGCCGAGTTATTGGCTCAGACGAACGCAACGTGGACGGAAGGGATTCAGCCACTGTACTGAACAAGAAACACAAAATCTGTATGTTTTAAGGTGTAGGAATGGGTAGCAGATAAGGGCTGTGGTGGGTCAAGGGGGTTTGGGATATGGGGGTTTGGTGCAATTGGGTGTTGGGGGAAGGGTTTGCCTGAGGTACTTGGGGGGGGGGAAACATATGTGACAGTAACAGGAATGGTTTTGTTGAAAAAGCTTTGCGCTGGTTATGATAATAAAGCAAAGAAACCATAAATGCTTGAGAAAAATGTGGCTGGGCAAAATGTATCTTTTGGGGTACAGATGCGCTTTCGCCATGTTTAGTACTGGGTTGGCGGGTTAAATGCATTTCACTCTGTTTAGTAATGGGTTCAGGGAAATGGAATCCCGCTGGTTATGATAAGGAAGCAGAGAAACGATGCTGCCATGCAAAAAATGTGTAGGAAAAGTTTTTTGTTTTTGGGGTACAGATACACTTTCGCCGAGTTTAGTACCGGGCTAGCGGGGTAAATGCATTTCGCCATGTTAGTACTGGGTTGGTGGGTTAAATGCATTTTGCCATGTTTAGTAATGGGTTCGGGGAAATGGAATCCAGCTGGTTATGATAAGGAAGCAGAGAAACATTGCTGCTGTGCGAAAAATATGTGCGGGGAAAGTTTTTTATTTATTGGGGTACAGATACACTTTTGCCAAGTTTAGTACTGGGCTGGCGGGGTAAGTGCATTTCGCCGTGTTTAGCAGTAGGTTCGAGGGGATATAATCTCCCTGTGCCGCATTCAGTACTGGTCTGGGGGGGTACCTGTGTTGCAACAATTGCGGGTAAGTGCAACCAAGAACATTGAAACTTACAATAATAAACTCAAAAGCATATATGTGTTTTTTTCTCTGCTGTGTTAACTTATAGTTTTGGAGGATTGCATGCAGGGTGTGTTAGATTTATGCGTAGATTAACAAGTTATTGTACTTGTCGGACGAAATATGAACCGTTCAAAACAGACATACCCGTGCCCTGTCATGTCCAGGACGCGTATGTGGACCCCGGAAAAAGGACAGCCCCCCCCAAGGAGGGGGGTGTGTTAGCAACTTTGAGTGGCAACGTTGAGGAGGTTTTCCTCAGTGGGGGGATGACAGCGCAACGTGATTGGTTAGATAAGTGTTTGGGGGTTAGCCCCCCAAACTCCGAGTTTCCTCAGTAAAGGAGTGAGGGATGAACCAATGGCTCCCCAACAAATGTTCAGGAGGACAGTAGTAACGGGAGGGGTTGCCTTTGTGTTGGCTCATTGAATGTTCTTGTTTGTTCTCTGTTTATTTAGTGGTTTCTCATGTCTGGGGTGCTGTAAAAAGTAAATTTTGGCCAGTTTCTCAAGCCTCGTTGTCTCCCCCACCCACAACCCTGCTTTCCCTAGGGGTCCCCTAAACTGTAGGGTAGAAACGTGCGGGTGAGCCATTACATGGCCAAATAACAGTCTTGGGGGTATACCCCACCCATAAACCCACATTCCCATCGGGTCCCCTAGCTTGTTGGTTGGGGGGGAGCAGATCACCTGTCCCCGGGGTATACCCCACCCATAAACCCGCTTTCCCATCGGGTCCCCTACCTTGTTGGATGAACTTAAGGTGTTAATTACAGGTTAATTACATTCATCCGACAAAAATTAAAGGTAAGTCCATAATTAGCATCCCAAAACCTGTAGAAAAAGTTAAGTTATAGCCGTCGCCGCCGTGGAGCTACTACATGTACTTAGTTCTACCCTCCCATTAACCAGGACGATTTTGAATCAGCCGCCATTAGCTCTCAAGTGGCTACGAGGGTAACACCACACATTTCAGTTTTTTCAGATTTCTGAACTGAAGCTTGTCCCATAAATATACAAGAGCAGTTTATTTCAAATTAAAACATTCTGTGAAATCCAAAAATATACAGCATAAAAAAGAACCGTAATTTGCATATATAGTGGACCCCCGCCAATTGGCGGTTCCAGATTCACAGCTTCACCTATTCGCGGAATTTTCTGTGGAACGTATATACACACTATTCGCAGAAAATTCGCCTATTCATGGTATTTTTCATAGGGAAATATTCACCAATTACTGTATTTTCATATTGTTTTTGTGACTAAATGCATTTTTTGTGATAAAACTGTTACAATATGCAGTTACTGTATAAGCATTTTTAGAGGGTTTTTTTGGTGTTTGAGCTATCAAAATATGCAGTTATAAACGTTTTTCGAAGGGTGTCAAGTATTTGGGGATTTTACCTATTTGCGAGGGGTTGTGGTATGCATCCCCGTGATACCGGGGGTCAACTGTATGCTTATGCATCATCCGAACTCGTGTATCATGCAAGCATTAAAATTTCATCCAAACACATAATTTCATCATACAGTATACATCGTGCATAGTGTGATATGTACTTCCAGTATATTACACTAGGCTAGGCTTTCTATGCCTGTACCAGTTTTGGTAAATAACACTAATAATGCACAGGCTATTACTTCTGAGTTAGCTTTTAACTAAGAAATGGGTCTAGAAGCAAAAGTTCATTAGGTTAAATACGAATCTTCACAAACTAAATCAGGCTTACCAACCTTGTGACTTGTCTAAGAATTCATTACTATAGCTTATAATTAACAAACATTACTGCAGTGTGTAAAGCACTGGCATAAACAACAGCAAGTACTGTCATAAACAAACGAATTGAGAAACAACCATTTGCCGATGTCAGTCACATTAACTAACACAGGATTGCGTTACAGTTGTTGACTTGTTTAAAATTTGGTCATTTTCAGTAGTGACTTCCATAAATGGAAGTAAAATAAATCTTTATTTAGCCTTCATGCAATGGAGAGGAAAGTATTATGAAAGTATGCCACTAAATTTACGGCTGTAGCTGTGGCTGAAGAAACAAATATGAGCAGGCCACAAAGCATTTTGGAAGAGGCAAAGGCAACATCCGATACTGGTGAAGTCACACCTTTACTTCATTTAATTTACTGCATTTATAAATAAAGTAAGTTGCATTTTTATTTACAAAAAGATGAACCTCTAAAATGTGTTTCATTAGCAACTAATGGTGGTGATGAGGTTGGTAAAATGCAATCAGCAGATGATTTTAAGAATGTTAACATTGTTAGAATGCAAATGGTACCTGAATGCTAAGTTCATAAATTATAATACAATGATATGACAATAACACATGAAATATAACTGCATGCAGTATGCAAAACAAGTTTTATTAAAATGATTATTCTTAATGCAATTGTTATTTGAGTTTTGCAAATGGATATCTTTCGGTATAACAACCTTCGTGGGATCAAGAGAGTCTCTCTCTCTCTCTTTCTCTCTCTCTCTCTCTCTCTCTCTCTCTCTCTCTCTCTCTCTCTCTCTCTCTCTCTCTCTCTCTCTCTCTCATGTGCGGGTTTAAAGAAAACAAAAGCAGCAGATTTTTAGGTTTCTGCTAAAACTAAAAGCCAGAAATGATTGAAGTGTCAAAAAAATTTGAAAGGTGCCAGGAGATCAGAACTCGTCAGTGCACTTTTAAAGTGGTTTAAGCTCCGACAACCGGAGGTGTAAGCATTTCCAGGGAAATACTTATGGAGCAGGCCAGAATTTTTATAAGGAACTAAACCTAATGAATGACAGTGATTGTTCATAAACTTTGTTCTACTTTTGATAACACAGCAATATATGTGGAATGAGTTTGCAAGACTTTGTTTACATACAGGATTTTTTGGGGTGATTTCTGTCATCGGGGATTTTCTGAGGTCCGGCTATCGCCTGGTCCCATGGGACCTGGTTTAAGAGGTCGGACTGTACCAGACAACCTCATCAGTAGCCACATTTGCTATTTCAGTAGTTGATATGATTTCCATAAAATAGAATGACAACTTGGCATAAAATTCCAATTCCACAAGGTTTAAAATCACTTTCCCAGAAGAGACTGAGGAGAAAGAAAAAAACTTGAATCCATAAGAGAAGAGGGAGACAAATCTTATAACTACTTCATCTCATATGATAAGGCTCACCTTCTCCTCTTAAACAACTTAATAAGGGTGAGGAGAACTTCGAAGAAACATTTTTCTGAAGCAATTTTGCAGCAGCATCCAACCTATAAGTGTTGAATTGGCTAACTTATGAGATGACAGGACTTCAGCCCTTGTCTCTAACTTTGTCACCCCTAAATGATCCAGAGTCCTGTATTACCTGAGCCTTGGATAAAATCAGGAAACCCAGCTGCACACAGAGAGAAAGTTGTTTCTGAAAAGCAGTAGTAGTAACCTGCTCTTCCTCTCTACCAGAATCCAACTCAAGAGTCTGGGTATTCCCTGCAGCAAGTGGTGGCAGCAGAACCCCCAACAACTTGTGAAACAAGACTTTTCAAATCTCCAAAAGAGACTTAAACTTTAGAGCAAAAACTTACTCTAAAGAAGAACTGACTACATCATGTGCCTGGACTTCTGGTGCTGAACCATTATTGGTGTCAGAAACCAAGAACTCTCCCTTGAAGGCACACTCCATAACAGAAAACTCAGCAGTAGCAGGCAACAACACTGAAAAAATACCTGGTTACCCAACAACAAAAAACCCTGTTGCAGACCAAACTTCAATGCTACTTGGATTGAATTTTCTCAGGGCAAACGATTGTCTACCCCTCTCTGACAAAGAAGCCAAAAGCTGACTTTAAGATGGGGGCTGAGAATGCCTCAAAAAGGCCTAAGGTGTTGGGTCCTTATAAGGAAGCTGAAGTGAAACCTGCCAAAATTTGAGAGATCTTGAAGGCAAATAAGACATCTGAAACTGGGCTGACAACACAGTGCAAGGTGAGCAAGCATTTGAGCATGATGCCTTGTGCTGGCATGGTCATAGGCAACCGGGCTCTAGAGCGAGAAACACTAACATTTTTTCTCCCAGGAAAATATGCCATCTGATTTGGTGACAAATCATGCTTCAAGCGCTTACAAGAAGAGAGAGGAAGCCAAGGGAAACAATTGCAGTTATGACTATTATTCTGAAAACCTGAAGAAACCTCCCAAACATTGGACAACTGACATGAAGATGTGTTGGCATAACCAGCAAACCTGGGAGAACCAGATGAAGTGCAAGGGCAATCAGCGGCAAAAGAGAAAAACTGTAGCACCACTGAAGCACCTTTAGCAGATGAGGAGATCCTATTTTGGGGTTGCTAGGAGTTCATGGTCTCATGGAAGGCCAAGGAGAAAAAGACTTGAACCAAGAGCAAGCATGCTGCTCTGCACCTACAATACCTGCATCCTGTCTACCTGCGCTGCACTTAATTCTACCACACACATCTTTCCGTGACCAAAGATGAAACCTGCACAAACTTGTCACACTGGTCAGAGGAAGGAGACAATGGGCATAGCCCACTTTGTCTCCCCAGTTTCCTGTGCCCCTAGAAGGGCGTGGTCAAAGTATGGCTAACCGGGAGGGGGGCACTGATTCTACCTCTGCTGTGATTAAATTGGGAGGACAATGATGCTACAGCAGCTGTTGTGAATCCCATAAATATCCGTAAACTTAGCTGCACAGAGACAAAGTTGTTTCTGAGAAGCAGAAGTAATCCACTCTTCTTCCTCATCAGAATCAAACTCAGGGACCTGGGGATCCCCTGCAGAAGACAAGAGACGGAGGGGTAATGACAGCAAAACCCCTAACACCTTGTGATACAAGACCTTTCAAATCTTCACAAGAGACTTGAAGCATTGAAGCAAAAACTTTCCCTAAAAAAAAAAGAAACTGACTAAATCATGCACATGAACTTCTGGTGCTCAATGATTATTGGTGCAAAAAATGCAGGGCTTTCCCTTAAAGGTAAACTCCTAAACAGAGAACTCAGCAGTAATATGCACCAACACCAAAAATACCTACTTAGCCGATGACAAAAAAAAAAAACTTGTTTCAGACCAGAATTCTATGCTACTGGGACTGAACCCCCTTGGGACGACGATCATCTAACCTCTCAAGCTAAGAAGCCAAAAGCTGGCTAAAGATGGGGACCAAGAACACTTCAAAAAAAAAAAAGGCCTGAGAAGGTGTCAAGTGTCTATAAAGAGACTGATATGAAATACAGTAAACCCCCGTATTCGTGTTCGCACAATTCGTGGACTCACACATTCGCGGGTTTCTCTGTGGAACATATCTACCCATTTTTCGTGGAAAATTCGCCCATTTGTGGTATTTTCCACTGAGAAATACTCACTAATTACTGTACTTTCATATTTTCATGAATAAATGCACTTTTTGTGATAAAACTATTAAAATACTCATGTAGAAGCATTTTTAGAATGTTTTTCTTGTGTTTAAACTATCAAAATGGGCAGTTCTAAGTGTTTTTGGAGAGGTTTTAAGTATTCGCGGATTTTAGCTATTCGTGGGGGGGGGGTGCAGTACGCATTCCCCGCGAATACAGGTGTTCACTGTATGCCAAAATTCAGGAGATCCTGAAGGTGAACAAGACCTTAGAAACTGCCATGAACACATACTAGAAGGTCTGGGGAAGCAGATGGGGATCAAGACTTGCACCAAAAAATGCAAGGCAAACAAACATCATAGCACGGTGTCTTTTCTGCTGTAGCCCTAAAGCTAGCTACTTCTGATTCCAATTTTCCAACCCACTTATCCTAAACAATGTGGGGAGATTTAACCTGAGAATAATAATGTCTTGAGTAAGAAGGATTACTACATAGAAGAAAGAGGAGGAGAACAGTTATCCAAGTCATGCACACTAGAAAGTCTCTTATTACCATGGCTTACTATTCTAATTTTGGTTGAGTCCCTTTTCTATCATTGCCTATACAGTACTCATCAGCTTTTCGCCTCTTTTATATTCAAGTTATACTATTCATGACACTAACTGGTCAATTAACAAACTACATCAGTCATTGACTGAACAATCCTTACTCCTGCACTTAATGCAATGTCTGTGACTCTCGAAAAGTAAAGCCAGGTGTTTCACCCACTTACATTACAAACTCTAAAGGATTTATCAATGACTTCTTTATCAGATATCCTAAATAGTCAACAATGCCAATCAATGTCAAGGTACCTTCCTAAAACAATCTTTCTTACCACAACAACAGAAACAAAACTGAGAACAAAGATGCATGAACCATGGTTAATCCCAAAAGAGAGGGGTCAATACAGTTCATTCTGATAGGAAGGGCTAATAAATATAACTAGATTATATAGCTATCATAATGGAGGGGTAAAATTAATTTTACAAAAAATCCTAAATTATGACTGTAGGTAGTTAACATTATTTTTCACTTTTTCAATTTTGGGTACTTTTCATTTTATCTCAGTAAAACAAAAAACACACCTGATTGAGTCCATACCCTATGGAAGTACTATTTATGAAATGAATACTGTATAGGGCAATAGATAAAACAGGTTTTAAAAATTGTGAATGGGAACAATATTAACTTTGCTGATATAGCCATTTTTAATAAAATTATTTATCTGAGATTCTCCAAAATAAAAATACGGAGGTACCTTCTACAAACATAATGACTCAACGATGTTTATCACAGTACTGGCAAAGAGTTAAAACACCTAATAAATACATAAGAGCAGATACTGTCTATTCATACAACTCTTATCTAAGTGTGTTTAAAGGTAGTTTACAGCACTTTATACTTATGATTCTTTAAAAATAGTGTAATTTGTATTTTTCCTAACATACAAACCTGAAGTTCTTGATATAAGATTTAGCTTGCAAATGCAAGCTGGAACTGCTGTTTAGCTTTCAGACAGTGTCAATAACTATTAACAGGTATGGAGAAGCTCCACCCACCTGTCAGTTGGCACTGCACTTTGCCTTCCAGCCCAGGTAACAGAATGAGGGGTGGCTGAGGTGGGCTGTTGATGTAAAGAACTTCAGGTTGGCATATTTGGAAAATTACAAATTACTTTTAAAAAACAGGTTTTGACGTAGGAAAAACCTATTTTTGGTAGTCGTCGTTGAGTCCTCAAAGGTTAAACCCCCGTCAGTGTGCCAACACTATGGTGACTAGACTAGTATCAAAGAAATATTTTTAGCCTGGTCTTGTAGCCAGGTATTGTACCGTAACGAAAACACTATGACACGTGATAGAGTATAATGGACTTAAAGATAAAAGGGCATTTTCCCTTATCTTCAGGGAACCTGAACCCAGTTTTTCCTACGTCAAAAACTGTAAGAAGTGACTATTGCGCATGAGTGTCTGCCATCTTGTTACGACCGGGACAGGCAAAAGACCAACCCCATTACTCTCTGCTGGTCAATGTAGGATGATCCCCTGCCCAAATCCCATGCCTTTTCGTCAGGGAAGTGGGAGGGTTTTGAGGACTCAACAGCGACTACCAAAAATAGGTTTTTCCTACGTCATAACCTGTTTTTTGATAGCATAGTTGCTAGTTTTGTCCTCAAGGAGCTTTACAAAAGAAATTGACAGGTGACAAAAGGCTTAAGCTCTCAAAATTTTAATCCCTTAAACCCAAAGAAAAAACAAAAAACATTTCTGGTCTGAGGTCAAGCCACAAGTTTCAAGCCCCTTTCCTTATTCTAAAAAACCTTTTGGGGTTTTGGTAACAAGAAACAAGAAATTAAACAAGAACTTGCATTTTTTGGGTGAGTATGCTGGGTGTGGTTGCAGTCCTGTCGCATCTTCCCCAGCAGTAGTCATAGTCAGCATACACCCGTTACGAAGACCCCTGGTTTTCTGCTGTAGAGCCTATGGGGTCAGGGCTAACCATACCACCTACTGACATGCAGTGTAGAAGAATTTGTTCGAGCTCATGGCAGCAATTTTTAAGAACACTGTCTCTGATGGCCACCCAGTACTTTCAGAGACTTCTTCAAAAGAGACATTTCTGAAGAAGGCCAACGACGTACAGTACAGTAAGGCCCCCGTATTCGCGGTCTCAATATTTGCGGATTTCTCTGTGGAATGTATCTACCCATTATTTGAGGAAAATTCACCCATTTGCGGTATTTTTCACTGAGAAATATTCACTAATTACTGTATTTTCATATCATTTTCATGACTAAATGCACTTTTTGTGATAAAACTATCAAAATACTCAGTATAAGCATTTTTAGAGGGTTTTTTCATGTTTAAACTATCAAAATAGGCAGTTCTAAGTGTTTTTAGAGGGGTTTTATGGACCTGCAAATACGGGGGGTTTACTGTACTTACTTTCCTAATATCATGTGACCTAGGAAAGGAGTGTGGGTTTGCCTTTTCAATGATACACTAAAATTATTCTTAGCCCTTGTAGAGAGAGTGGTTTATTCATGCTAGGGTGTAGGAAAATCGGACCTTCTGGGATGTTTGCCGTGACCTCTACGTAAACCTGAAGTGCTTGAACTGGGCATAATGTTTTGTCTGCTAAATTTAGTTTCCTTATAAGAATAGGAGATTCCTTTCTTAAAGGATCCTCATTCTTGGCCAGGAATGATGGGTCAGGGGACAATAATAATTGATTATCAGCAATTTGTGTGATGTATCGTCCCCGTCTAAGAGACCCCAGTTCACTAATACGGGCTCCTGATGCTAATGCAATCAGGAAGATCACCTTTTGTAGCATGTGAGATGCGGTTGTATTGGGTTCACTGAACTGAGGGGTAGATAGAAGTCTAAGTACCTTGTTCAGGGACCAAGTAATTGGAAGTCTTTCGGGAGCGGGTCTTTGTAGAGCAAAAGACCGCAAAAGGGAAGTAACAACTTCTATGCTGGAGTCAATCACGAATCCTTAAAGCAAGGGCTCTGTTAATGCAGCCTTGTATACCATGATTGTTGTAACTGCAAGATGTTTGTCTTTAAAGAGGTATAATCAGAAAATTTAAAAGTGTTTCTATAGAAATCTCAACTGGGCCCTCAGTACGGATATAATCTAACCATATCTTCCACACAGACTCTGGCTTTGCTGGATAGATGATGTCCATAATTTTTGCACTAGGTACCTAGCAATGTTGGGCGAGTAGTTTCCATGGTAGATAATATTTTAAAAATCTATACGTGAAGGTCTCAGCTCAGAAAGGAGGATGTGTAAACAATTTTCCCTCCTACTTTCTGGGATAGAACAGAGGACGATAGTCGAATTTATCTTTTCACCCATTATTGAAGTGACAGGAACCAGGGCTGTTTGGCCAATTTGGGGTTATTAAGTAAGCTGTTCCTTTGAAGGTTAGGAGTTTGCTCAAAACCTTCAAAATCTGAGACAATGGAGGAAAAGATATACTGTACTCCACTTGTTCCAGTCTTGTAGGAAGGCATCTCTTGCTATTGCTTGACTGTCCAAGTTCAGAGACACATACACTGGGAACTTGTGATTCTCGTATGTGGCGAACAGGTCCACTTCCAGTTGTGGAAGCATGTTGGCTATTGTTTGAAAAGAGTGGTTGTCCAACATCCACTCTGTTGAGGATGTCATTTTCCTTGATAGAGAGTCTGCTGTTATGTTGAGACCCTGTGAGATGAATTGCAGACAGGTGCCACTTCTTTACTTGTGCCATTCGAAGGATGGCTAGCATTACCGTGTTGAGAGTAGGTGAACGTGATCCCAATCTCTTGATGCAGGACATTGCAGTCGTGTTGTCAAGAACCAACAGAATATGTGTCTCTTCTGGAGGTTTGAGTTTTTGAGAGACACAAAGACAGCCATCAGTTCCAGGAAACTGATATAACACTTCCTCAGAGTAGCTGACCACTTCCCTGCCACCTGACAATCCTCCCAATGTCCTACACAACCTGTCCACGAGGCATCTGTGTGTATTGTCACTCTTACAGATGGAGGAGTCAGGGTGACCTGTTTTGCTAGAGATTCCTTCTGGGTCCAAGGCCAAAGTATCTCCCCAACTTTCTGATTCTTTTGGTGAGATTGGTCATGCATCTTTTTTCTTGTGTGCGATAGCCAAAATTTGTTCATGTTTTTCAATTGCAATCTGAGTATTGGATCTACTATTGATGCAAACTGCAGCAGACTCTTCATGTGTTCTAACTGCCGTCTGGAAACTCTGGGCTGTGCTAGGAACCTTTTAGAGGTTTTTCCTTATTCTGTCCTAAGTTTTGATGGGGAGAGACAACTAGCTGTGAAGAGGATCCCAACACAGTCCCAGCCACTGAAAGCATCTGCTGGGCAAGAGGTGGGATTTTTTCCAATTTACTGTAAAACCTTTTGTCTGGGATCTGTTGACCACTCCTCTTAGGTTTTTCAAGCACTCTTTTCTTGTGGACCCCCAGATTAATCAGTCATCTAAGTAAGCTATTAGTTGTATTCCTTCTTTCCTGAGTTCCTGGAAAACTACCGTTGCTAATTTTGTAAAAATTCTTGGGGCAATGTTTAGCCCAAAAGGCATGACTTTGAACCTGTACGTATCTTTCCCTATCTGAAACCCTGGGAAGGGGCGAAAGGAAGCTGTGATAAGGACATGCCAGTATGCATCTTTCAGATCTATAGAAATTGTCCAAGTCCCTTTTGGAAGGATTGAACGTACTTGGGGAACACTAGTCATCCAAAACTTTTGGCAAACAATGCACTTGTTCAATGCTGACAGGTCGAGGATCACTCTTCGTTTGGAGGAATCCTTTTTGGGAACACTGAAGAGAAGTGCTTGGTTGCAAATATATGCATGTTTCTCTATGGCACCTTTTAACCCTTAAACACCGAGTGTCTATTTACAAAAGTGTCTGCCGTATGCCGGTGGGGTTTGAGAGTTAGTGCCAAAGCAGAAAGAAAGTTTTTTTTTCAAAAAATCAGAGCACTTAGTTTTTAAGATTAAGAGTTCATTTTTGGCTCCTTTTTTTGTCATTGCCTGAAGTTTAGTATGTAACTATCAGAAATGAGAAAAAATATCATTATCATATATAAATATTGGAATATATGACACCACGAAAAAAAATTTAATATATAATTGTATACAAATCACGCAGTGAGCAAAACGTTTAAAGCTAATGAGTTATTTTCTTTTCGTTGTATTGTACACTAAATTGCAATGATTTTGGTATATAACAAATTGTACAACAATCGAAGCAACACTGAGAAAATATTATCACAAAATGATGCATGAATTCGTACCATGCGGACATAAAAAGTTTTTTTCAAAAATTCACCATAAATCGAAATATTGTGCTAGAGACTTCCCGTTTATTGCAAAATGAAGGTAAATGATAGAATATTACTAGAATGTAAGAGTTTTAGCTTACAATTGCAGTTATTGACCATTTTGGTCGAGTTAAAGTTGACCAAAGGTCGAATTTTTTCTATTTATCGTGATTTATATGAAAATATTTCAAACCTGATAAAAGCTACAACCATGAGTTATTTTTTTTTTGTATTCTACATGAAATTGCCCACATTTTCATGTCTAAACCTTTATGTAACGGCTAATATAAAACAGTGCAAAAATTACGACAAAGTGACTGAAGAAATTCTGAGATTTTCAGCAGAGTTAGAACGCACGGACGTAAGGACAAAGTTTTTTTTTAAATTCACCTTAAGTCGAAATACTGTGCTAGAGACTTCTCGTTTGTTGCAAAATGAAGGTAAATGATTGAATATTACTAGAATATAAGAGTTTTAGCTTACAATTGCATTTTTCGACCATTTCGGTCAAGTCAAAGTAGACCAAAGGTTGAAATTTTGGCACTAATCGTGATTTATATGAAAATATTTCAAAACTGATAAAAGCTACAACCATGAGTTATTTTTTTGTGGTATTCTACATGAAATTGTGCACATTTTCATATATAAAACCTTGTGTAACGGCTAATAGAAAACGGTGCAAAACTTATGACAAAGTGACTAAAGAATTTCTGAGATTTTCAGCAGAGTTAGTGCGCGCGGAAGCAAGGAAAAAGTTTTTTTCAAAAATTCACCATAAATCGAAATACTGTGCTAGAGACTTCCAATTTGTTGCAAAATGCAGGTAAATGATTGAATATTACTAGAATGTAAGAGTTTTAGCTTACAATTGCATTTTTTTACCATTTCAGTCGAGTCAAAGTTGACCGAAGGTTGAAATTTTGTCACTTATCGTGATTTATATGAAAATATTTCAAAACTGATAAAAGCTACAACCATGAGTTATTTTTTTTGTATTCTACATGAAATTGCACACATTTTCATATTTATAACTTTATGTAACGGCTAATAGAAAACGGTGCAAAAATTACAACAAAGTGACTAAAGAATTTCTGAGATTTTCAGCAGAGTTAGCATGT
>NC_089798.1:23371056-23398556 GCF_040412425.1 Macrobrachium rosenbergii
AAACTGGCCCAATTGCCAGGAGTTTTCCCTGTCCTAATTACTCTCTGGCGAACTCCTGTGCCTCTTTTTTGTCTTGTTTGTGCTTTCATACTGTCTGTCCTATACACATCAAATACAATGTGTGTTTGCTTGTACTTCTGTATGTGCTTCTGAATCTTGGATAGGACTTCTTCTTTAGCATAAGACTCAAATGTAGACCCCTTGGTTGGTCTCAGAGCGTTTATAAGAGCTGCACCATCCATTATGATAACATCAGCTGTAGGCTCTTTATCAGGGATGTCTGATGCATGCTGTTCTAGCAGAGGCAGCAGCTGTGACTTGGTGCCCTGATGCATTTGTCCATTCTGTGCCAGTGATGGTGGGCAATTTTGATTTTCATGTTGATAGAATTCATTTAAATCACATTGTCTGTTCTGGCATGATAAGAAGAGGCGTGAGAATAGATTACAATCTATTCTCACGCCCTTGGATTCTGTAGTAGACATCTTGTGACTGAACAACAGAATTTTGTTCTTGTGTGCTGGTTCATAGAATTTGCTGGGTGCCTTGAGCCTCTAGGCTCAATAAAGTTTGTGAATTGTGTCTGTCCAAGGCCCTTCACAGATCTCAAGGATTCACTAACTTTGCTGTCCATAATTTCATGGCTGTCTAGCACAATCAGATCCACTGAATCTTCCTCAAAAGGGTTGCCCATTTCTTTGATTACTTTTGCCAGATTTTCAACCACTCCAAGAAACCTTTTCTGCACAGTTTCAGTTTCATCATGATGCTTACCCTAAGATTTTGGATCAGCATCACTTCTAGTCTCATACTCAACGATCAGGTGGCTTACTTCATCTTCAAATAGGCCAATGGCTCCCCATCTCCTTTCACATGAGGATTATTCTGCTCGTGTGCTTGGGCTATAGCCACTGAGGAAAAAAGGCTGAGTGGTTTTGTGGACAGTGAAATTTCCCTTTGTGAATTCATCAAATGTGTCATTTTGGAGAGCCTCCATGTCCCTCAAATGAATTCAAAGCCACCTGGCATAATGTACATGGTCCAGGACAAAGAAGAAAGGAATGAGTTCCTGCAGCACATCTTTGTACAACTGGAAATTAGACTCTCAGTACGACCCGATGAAAACAAACACTAGAAGTTCTAGCTGTAGCACAATATTCCAAAAGTAGAATTGGGTACACTCTGATTCTCGTTTTCTGGTCCAGCTTTCACAGCTTAGTTCAATATCTTCTTCTGCTTCCTGGATATATGCCATATAGGCAGCTTTGCGCAGCTGATATAAACTACAAGCTGTCACCTGGTAGGCTAGACATGTCTTCTTCAAATGTGAAGCAGAAATAAACGAATCTGCTGTTCCAGGAGCAGCTATTTCTACTTCTGCAAGAGCACCAGTCCAACCACTGTCTTTCAAGAGATCACCCAGAATTTTGAATGCTGCCATTTTTATATGCAGCCCTCCAAACATAATAACCATATCACCATACTGCAATGGCCAATCCCATTGGATTTGCTTAGCAATTGCAAATAGTGGCTGATCAACTGCTAGAACTGGGGTTTGGCCAGGATTGAGAAACTGTGTGGTTGCTCTTGCAATATCCATGGCATGTTTTATCATTGCAACTGAATGAGCTGCCTCTTGAAAAAGAGGCAACATTGATGACAAGCTTATTTCAAATGGGGCTGTCACTTCTGAGAAGCATGATGTGCTGCCCAAGATATGGACACAGCATTTTCACTCCTGTCCGACAGACTGACTTTCTCAAGCCATTCATACTCAAGAGAAAGAAGCATTGAAAGCACAACCTGTTGGTGTCCTGCACTTCCACTGGATGAAGGGAGGGGATTCTCATGTTTAAAGTGAGCAGGAGGTACATTTGCGTAATATTCAGGAAGAGAAGGTACTTTTTTTTACTTTGTTCCACTTTGGATGATTTGGGCCAAGTTTCTGTCCTCACCCTTTTCATCAGTGCTCAGATGCTGAAACAAAGATATGCCTGTCCCATGGAAGGATGTTTGTGCAGTTCTGGCACTTGGATTATGGTCCAGATTGTCAACAGCACAAGTTGTAAACAGCCCTTTTCTTAGTGTAGTTGATGCTGATTCCATGGCGATGGAATGTATCAATTAATTGACGCTTCCTGGTTTTTGCAAAGACCAGGAGACCAATATATGGTGGAAACGGAGGTTCTCTTGACTTGGAATGTCTGGAGAATGTTAAAGATGCTGGATTCTTTCGACAGCTGAAGTGCAAAAGTTGTGCTAAAGCTAGATCAGTAGATGATGTTCCATATTTAACTTAGGATTTTATATTGCCACCATTTTGTAGCACACTTACAAATTCCAACAAACTTGGTGGCACAGATTCTCTTCTAGTGGCTGCTTTTAAGGTTCCATCAAATTCTATCTCATGTTCAAGCATCTGTTTCCTCAATATCTTGACTGCTTTGGCCATGATTAGTGTATCATTGTAGTCACATGCCGTGCTAGGGCTTCTCCCATTTTCCTTCTGTAGGCAAACCAGATTTCTCTTCCCTTTTTAAAGTCCTCCAGTTCTGGGATGCGGGCAAGTATCTGTTCTTTCAATCATGTTCGGTGCACAAAGGAAGCATCAACATTTGGCTGTTCCAGTCTTTGTTTGTACAAATCATAAAGTTCAACCATTGTAAAATAGCAGCACCCATCTGTAGTCAACTGCTTGTCTCTTATGTACATCTCAAGCTCAGCAAAAGCATGGGCACATGCCTCTTGCCGTACTGCACATAATCATCTCCAATTTTCTGGGAATTTAGCCAGGCCCTTCCCCTGTTATACACACCTGTCAGACAAGATGGGTGACACATATGGTCCTGAGAAACAATATCTCCAGCACTAAACTTGGCCAGAAGTTTCTCATCTAGTAGGTTGGTGGCACATCGTTGCAGCTTTTCATGTAAAGGCAATGTCATGGCCAACTGTAAATCTCTGATTGGTGCTGGTTGGTCACAAATAAAGCATATTCCTTCTTTCTCAGTCTTAGATTCTTCTGCATCTTCATCTGCCTTCTGGCTACTACTTGTGAATTTTGCTGATGGGGCATCATCATCATCTTTTGTCTTACACAATGACTTCCTTTTCCTTTCTAGTTTTGCTGTTTTGAACTTCAGCATACATGATTCATGACATGTTGCTTTGTTATTTTCAAAGGTCTGCAGAATTCCATCATCTTCTTCAAGCCTTTTGGGATGACATGGTATAGGCATTGCATTTAACTTATAGAATTCAGGAATGTTTGTAGCAAGGGTAACATAGCCAGCACCAGATGCATCAACTAGTCTTTCAAGTGTGTCCTCTTGGCACAAGCAACAAAGGTCCCAGTTAGTCGTACTATCTCCCTTCAGGAAAGACGTTGACTTCCAAGATTGTCCTGCCATTGCTTTTCTTCTATAGGCCAAGGGTTTATCGTTTTGCCACCTATATAACATACATGCACTTTCAGATATGGGATACAACTAGGCTCAGATATGTCATAATCCTACCCCTAGCCCGATCATTCATCCAATGCTGTTTAATTCCCGTGTGATCTGTAGATCACCTAGAAGACTAAAGCCCCATCTTCCTTGGCTCAGCTCTCCCGTGCTGGCACATCCTGTCAATTCAGGTGCAGCTGTTTAACTCCGAAGTGGAGCTAGCTAAACAGCATTTGGGAAACCAATAACAAATCTTTGCCATTAGCTAGCACTGAACCCCATGCTGAGTTTCATGGCTACAGTGTCAACCAGTGTGCCCTGGTAGTACACTGACACTACACATTACACTTTTACATTGAGCTTATTACCCATTTTTTTTCTAAATGAGGATGAAAATTAATTAACTGGGGATTAATTGATTTCTAATCTACAAAAAAATGAACTGATCAGGCTGAAGTTACCCCAAATCCATGTGTTACCCGACCTTTAGCCTCATATATGAGGTGTATGCTCTTGATGATGTGGAAATCCCAAGGGAAGAAGGCAAGATAATTAGTGTGGAGGTGGGATGCCAACCATACATGGGAATCAGCGCAAATGATAAGCATATGTTTGTGCTCAATGGGGGATAAAGCTGGTTACAAAGTAGGACAAATCTTGTATGTATACGATGGGATACTGAATGTGGAGAATCCTAAAGTTTACGGACAAATAAACAGATATGAACAAGAAAAGGTGGAGGAGCATACATGTTCGTAATCAGTTAAGACACACTTGTGGATGTGGATGGTGAGAGGTTTATGACCAGCTGTAGTATAACGGTGGGAAAAATGGAAGAAAACGAGTGGATGTATGAGGTGTTGGTGGAGAAAGTAAGCGTAGGTGAGGGTCTGAGTGGTTGAGACAAGAGGCAAGTGTATGACACGCTGCGGATGAGGAGACATATGATAGGAAGGGGTGGTCATGACTTTGGTTTAGATAAATTGCCTGAATTTAGAGTGATTTTGAAAGATGATACCCCTATTCATCTGAGGCCTTGTCATTCTCCTCCACTCGTTATGAAGGAGAAAGAGGAGCAGTGTGAGGAGTTGGAGTGAGCTGATGTAATTGAACTGAGTGAGTGGAACAGCCCAACTGTGCCTGTGAGGAAGCCTGGAGGAAGTTTGATAATGTTTATAGACTATAGAAAAGTGAATGAAGTGACTTTGAAAGATCGTTTTCTGATGCATGTGGTGTCGGAATGTTTGTATACAGTACAGTATTATGGATAGAATGAAAGTGTTCAGTATGTTAGATCTGGTGGGGGGGTTACTGTATTATCAGACGCCCTTCAACGAGGACAGCTCATCCACAAGCTGTAAGCATTATCAGTTTAAGAATTTGAGTTTTGGCCTAGCTAATGACCCTGTAGCTTTCCCTTGTGCTATGAATGACGTGTTGAGTGAGTTTCCAAAAGACTGAGTGATTGTGTTCATTGACGTTACTTTGATATTGAGCAAGACTTGAAGAGCATTTGGATATGGTGAACATGGTGTTACGAAAGCTTGAGGAAATAGGTGTGAAGGTAAAACTGGCTAAGTGTGAATAGTTTAAGAGGGAAGTAGAGTTCTTGGGTCATTCATGTAGAATGTGATTCAGGGATGAGAAAGAGCGAGTTTGTGAGTAAGGTAAGGGACTTTCCCAGGCCTAAGACCGTTTGTCAGTTGCGTGGATTCTTGGGTTTGACTGAGTTTGGGAGGAAGTATGTGAAGGATTGCTCAGGGATTGCTAAGCCATTAGTGGGGTAGACTGGAAAGAAGAGGAGTACTGTGCTAAGGTGAGATCAAAGAATTACAGAAGCATATGAGAGGTTGAGAGAGGAAGCAGTTAAGGAAGTGGAGCAGGCATACCCTGATTATAGCCTGGAGGCAAAAATCCTTGAAGTGTATACTGACCCAAGTGGTTACTGATGGGAGGATGTTGGATGCAGAAACTGGTTGTGAATGGTACTGAAAGGGACAGAGTGACTACATATGCAAGTAAGGCATTTAGTGAGGCAGAGCAGAAATATTCGACGATTGAGAGAGTTGGCTGCATCGAAATTTTGTTAGAAAGCTCCACAATAGTTTTTGTCTGGGGTGAAGTTTTGTGTAAAAACAGATCATCAGCCGTTGGTTGATTTACATCATATGAAGAATGTGGATAGTACATTAGCATGGACCACTGAGGATTTGAGTGAGTTTAATTTTGTGACTGAGTATGCACCAGGAGAAGGAGTATGAAGGCTGATATGATGTCAAGAATACCTGGGAGTGAGAAACGTAGTATGGAAGAAGAGAGCATCAATTCTGAGTATGTGCCGAGGGGATTGGCTGTGTTGAAAGAGAATAAGGGAGGTGGTGATTCGATGTTTGAGTGTTTTGAACGGATTGAAAGATTTGGTAAGTGATGTTTTGGAGATGAGAGTTCAAGCAATTATAGATGACTTGAGAACAGAAGTGATGTCAAAATATATAAGCCTGAAAAGATCCAAATGCAGAAGTTAAAGCATATGTTAAAGAGCTGAGAGCTACATGTGAACCTGGGGTATTTCCAATGTCGGTCATAAGATGCTTGTATGGTGTGATTGCGTGAGTGCACTATGGAGTGGAGACACCCTCAGTATATCAAGCAGAGTGTGAAAGGGGTGTGAAGTGTTACAGGAGGATGGGCAAGTGATCTCGCGCATGAAGAATGAGCGAGTGTATTTGGTAAGTTTCGTGGGGATGACAGATGTGACAGTGGTGAGATAGCTTTGCTGACTCTTCAGGATGTTTAGGAGATTCAAACAGTTTGCCCTCTGATATGAGAACTGCATGAGCGCGTGCAGTTAGTTTCAAAGATTTAGTAATGGGTTTGTGTGGTGTTTGTGTGGTGTCAAGGAATGGGTTTGTGTGGTGTCAAGGAAGAGTTCATTTTGTTAGGAAGTCAGCAGGTGAGAATAGGTATATCACAGTGTTTTCAGTTTTTAAGAGGTTCCTGTCATCTAAATACCTATTCAGATCTTTCCGTACTTCCTCCAACAGAGGAACAGGAGAGAAAAGAGGGTCCCTCACCGAACACCAAAACTCCTTTAACCTCCACTGAAGGGAGTGGAGGTGAAGCCATCCATGAGGACCAGCTTCTCCGACAACAGGTAACCCAGAACGGCCTGCTAATGCCGAGCAGGTTGTTTCTGTCAAGACAGGAACTTCAGTGCAACCTCCCTGAACTTGCTCATGTGAGAATCTGAAGGGAAGACTCTCGTTGCTGCCTGTGTCAATCAGCATGCCCCGGCACTTTACCCTCTGCTTGGGTGTGAGATCCGACTTCCCAGGTCATGACAAAACTTGAGAAGGCAGCTTATGTCCCAAAGTAACTGTGGCAATGAGCTTGCCAGGACCAGCCAATTGTCCAGGTACCTCAATAGATGTATCCTGTGTAAACAGGCCCAAGCTGAGAACAACATGGACACTTGCGTGACCACTTGGGGAGCGGCTGAGAACCTGAAACAAAGTCCCCTGAACTGGAACACCGTCCCAGGGGTAGAGCGGAGGTACTTCCGAGAGGACCGATGGATAGGTATTTGAAAATATACATCCTTGAGATTTACTGAATGCATGAAGTTGCCCTCCCTGATGGAATTGGGAACTGAGCAAACTGTTTCCATCATGAACCTAGTCTGGCAAACAAACCGGTCCAATGGAGAGAAGTCGATGGCTGGCTTCCAACAGCCTGTCACCTTCTCCAACAGGAACAGATGGCTGTAAAACCCTGGCGACTGGCATGACTTCCACTGTGCCTTTCTAAAGCATTGTGTTCACCTCGTCCCAAAGGGAGAGATCCTTCTGCAAGTTGAGAACAAACATCTGGAACCAGACCAGTTTGCAAGTGAGGGGTGGCAGAAACTCAAAGGGTAGTAAATACCCTTCTAAAGGACATCCACTACCCAGGTAGTAGATACCCTTCTAAAGGACATCCACTACCCAGGTCTCTACTCCATGTCACTGCCAAGTTGCCCAATGGCTCAACAGGCAGCCACCCTCCCCCCACCACCACTGGCACAAGCAGAGAGGAACACTGCCCCTAGCATCCTCCTATCTTCTTTTTTCCTTTGCTCCCCTTCCTACGACAGGAGGGGCTGCAAGGGGTGAGACTGCGCACCTTTCACTACCAGGGCAGAAGAAGACTGGGTTCCTCTACATGGGGCAGAGGAGGTCAGGGACTTTCTCTGACCCAAAGAGGAAGAGCCAGTCTGACCCATGCGAAGGCAAGAAGTCTTGGACACTGCCTGGTAGATAAGCTTGTCACTATTTTAGATACGAAGCCTCATCACTGCAGCCTCCACCCCACTCCTAGCAAAGAGAGAGAACCCCAGTACCGGTCCATTCCTTAGTTAAAGCCAACTCCAGGCCAACAAAACTTGAAAGTTGAAACAGAGCAGCGTCTCACCTCTTCAGCACTAGGTTTGCCCACAGACTGGCTGTCTAGTGGGAGAGGTAGGTGACAGTATTACCACCCAACAGCATCAGTCTCTTAAAAGCTGCTTCTTCCTCAGACATACAAACACCCAAAGAGGAAGTGATCCTGCCACTGTAAGGGACCAAGGATCTAACCACAAGACTGTCTGAAACACTGCCATGGCAGACAATTCCAGTGATGCTGCCTCTTACCGCGAGAGAGAGACTCCCTCTGCATGGAAACGGTCCAGAGACAGCCCAGGACTTAACATGTCAAGTCCAGGTCAACCTGTTTTGTAAGCAATGGGCTCTCTGATGGTATGTAATATTTCCTCAAGAAGAGCTTGAGGTGAAGGAAGTGTCTTATCAGACTGGACTGCAGGGAATTGTCTTGCCCAGAAACAAGGGAATTCACCTAGTCCAAATCCCCCCAGCAAGTCTAGACCATGACAGGCTGATCGGAGCCCCAGGTTCCTTCTGAGGTCCCAAAGTGACTTGATGGCCAAAGAGCAGTCTGCAGGACAAGCACAGTCTCTTCCTTGAGATCATGAAAATGATGAATCATCTTAATGATCTCTTAAAAAGTGCCTCTGCAATTCAGGGGTGTCTGAGTCCTCGGGCATAGAATCCTCGGGTTCCCCCAGTTCCTGGTCCTCCCAAGTTGCTCCCTCCTCAGGAGAGGAACACTCACCAGAGCCCTTGGCAATCTCTCAACCACTCAAAAATACAACTTGTCCAGTCAGAGGACCATCCCAGGAATGTGAGCGTCCACGGTAGGACTGGGATGGGATCAGTAGGTGTCCTGGTCCCAATCCCTGGACCTGTCCTGTTCCCAGCTCCTGGTAAACCCTGAAGAGGTGGAGGGGACAGGTGAGAAATCGCAAGCACCTTTGTCAAACTTGTCAAAGACCAAAGTCTTGACAGATGTGTGAGGCCATGGGTGGTCATCAGCCCTTGGTGAGAACATCAGGAAAGTGGTCCCATTCAAGCAAACGTGGGTGAGGGCTGTTCTTTAAGAGTGCTCCAGTTTTCTGAGAAGCTGGAGCTTCTACAGGAGGAGAAGATCAATTGGGGGGCCACGTCTTGCTTAGTCTGAGAAACCGAGCCAGGCCACTATCCCAGGACCCTTGGGCTGCTCTCTCTGAAGAGCAGGATGGGTGTGAGGAAGCACCTGCTTGCTCTCTTCTCACCTACTCTCACTGGATTATGCTGGCAGCCAGGCCCAGGACCATAGACCAGGAACTCTGGTACTGCTAGCAATAGACCCATTAACCCTCACAGCAGCAGAGGCATGACTGCTGGAAAATCTACAAGACTTCCTCCAGGGAAACAATGCAACATTCTTCTCCCTACTTACTAGCTTTGGAAGACAAATG
The DNA here is from genome assembly GCF_040412425.1 of Macrobrachium rosenbergii. Taxonomy (NCBI): domain Eukaryota; kingdom Metazoa; phylum Arthropoda; class Malacostraca; order Decapoda; family Palaemonidae; genus Macrobrachium; species Macrobrachium rosenbergii. Next base: position 23,380,336 of record NC_089798.1, read on the forward strand.
GGAGGAGGTGACACCACTCAACAACAAAGACGAAGACAATAACGATGGCTTTCTCTTCCTCTTCTTGGATGGAGGATGGATGTATGATATTTAGGGCAAAAGCCCAGGCACTTGCCAAGCACAGCTGAGGTCAAAGCAGAGGACAGCAAGGACTTCTCTCTAGGACAAAGTCAACAGAAGGATCTGGGGACACATTACCTATGCTACATGCTGGGTAACCAGTGAGGTAGGGGAGGTCCTACTAAAGCCGGTGGAGACCATGACCATTGAAATCGTCACAGCCATGGCAGAAGCAGTCACTGGTAAGCCTTCATCACCTTCAAATGGTTGATGAGGAAAGATATGCTTGGCTCTCCTGAGATGCCAAGGGAGGGCCATAGCTCCCTGAGCCCCTAAACCTCCACAACACCTGAAACCAAAGTCAGGTTAGGAGAGAGCTCTTCCTTACACCCCGAGAAAGAGCGTCATCCCAAGGAAAACTCCTCCTAACGAAGGGAGGTTCCCAGGAAGGAATCAGGCTGGTCATCTTCGCCCCTCAGCAGCTCTCTACCAAAGCAAGTGGAGTCGGCAAAAAGGAAACTACCGACACTCCTCTATCTACGAACGACTTATGTTCCAAACGGCTGCTCGTATCTTGATTTATTCGTAAGTCTAACTCAATATGCACAAAGTCAATATGTACAGTACTATTTATGTTTTTCATGCTACAACACAATACTATTACTGTACTGTATTTTATAGAGCATTTTATTAATATGAATGATATTGAAAACCTACAGTAGATACATTAAGCAAATTATGATAATAACACAGTAAAAGTACAGTTTTTCTTACCTTTGAACAAATTTTAATTTATGATCACAGTTGTTCATAACTCTAAAATTTGTAAGTAGAGGGACATCTGTACTCCCTTAGGAGTAGTAACAGCAGGAGGAAGTTAGGCAGGTGGAAGGAAAGTACCAAAGAGGACTTTCAGTGTCACCTGTGGAGTACTGCACTCTGATAACACTGGGTAGACTTTCTTCACCCTCTTCTTCTTCCTGGCAAACTTCACCCACCATTCAGATTGCCAGACACGGAACGCCACACATGGACTATCCTGGTTGCACTCATGCTTTCTGCATGAGGCACAAAAGGTATGCACATCTACTTCAACAGAGGAGAGGAATCTATTACAAGCCTTGCCCTTCCCTAGACAGCAACTAAAAACATGAAGTTTCATCTCCAAGATAGACAGCTCAAGTGATTGAGGAGTTTGCAACATAATTCAAACAAACAATTTCATATAGGAGTTTTTCAGTCGAGAATCATGCCAAGTGCCATTATTAAAATATAATAAATCAAATTAAAAAATACTTTGACCCAGGATGGCGCTTGGCATGTTTCTCGACTGATAGCTTCATATTCAACAAAATGCCAAAAAGCATGAATGGAAGGCAAACAAGTCAGGCAGAGAGTTGCTGAGACATCTTTACATGTCGGCGGCCAGAAGCAAAGTGTAGTACAGACCAACGTGTGGGCTGGATTTCCCCCTACCTGTTGATAGTTAACAACCTTATCTGAAAGTTAACAGCTGTTCCAGCTTTGAGTTCACAAGCTAAATCCCCTGTAAAGAATGGTTTGTATTTGTGTAGGAACAAAGTTCTCACATACCGGTTATTAAATACAAGCACGATGAAATACTGTACAGTCAGACCTCTTTATACTGACTACCCTGGGACCACAGAAAATCCCAGATGACAGAAATCACCCCTAAAAAACCCTCATGTAAACAGTCTTGCCAGCTCATTCCACATATATATTGCTGTTATAAAAAACAGAACAAAGCTTATGAATAACTGCTGTCATTCATTGGGTTTACTGTAGTTCCTTATGAAAATTCTGGCCTGCTCCATAAGTATCTCCCCAGAAATGCTTACACCTTCAGTTTGTCGGAGCTTAAACCACTTTAAATGCACACTGTCGAGTTCTGATCTCCTGGCACCTTTCAGTGTTTCCAGCACTTCAAACATTTCTGGCTTTCACTCGTTTTCAGTAAAACCTAAAAATATGCTGCTTTTGTTTCTTTAAACCTACCAGAGAGAGAGAGAGAGAGAGAGAGAGAGAGAGAGAGAGAGAGAGAGAGAGAGAGAGAGAGAGAGAGAGAGAGAGATTCTTCAGGTTGTAACACTGAAAGATATCCATTTGCAAAATTCAAATAACAGTTGTATTACGAATGATCATTTTCATAAAACTTGTTTTACACACTGTATGCAGTTATATTTCATGCATTGTCATACTATTAGTGTATTATAATTTACAAACATAATACTCAGGCACCATCTGCATTCTGCTGTGCTTACATTCTTAAAATCAACAGCTGACTGCATTTTACTGGTATCATCACAGCCATTAGTTGCTAAATGAAACGTTTTTCGGTGGTTATTTATTTATTTATTTTTTTTTTGTAAATTATCACAGCTGGGTTTAAAAATGCAACTCACTCTATTTATATACGCAGTAAGTTAAATGAAGTATAGGTGCAATTTCACCAGTATCAGATGTTGTTTTTGCCTCTTCCACAACATTTAGTGGCCTGCACATTTCAGGCATAGATGCACTCAGCAACAGAAGTGAAGATACAGTTTTTATTAGATTTCGTTCCTAATTTATATTTCTTTTACCAAACACATAATCTCATTAAATTTACCCAAGAATATGAAAATACAATCCAAAATATATCACATTAAGTTAAATCTACAAAACAAAAACATTCAGATACTTAATAACACTATATATATCCAAAGTAGTTGGAATTTCTCAAATGGATTCGTTCCTAGAGATCTGGAAGACATAGCTGGGACTGCTGGCTGTGTTACTCTGTATTATGACGACAATATTTACTCGTTTTCCTCTATGAAAAGGATTGTGATTTCATCATCATAAGTGTTAGTGACCATTATTTTAGTTTCTACAAATTTATATTTGTATTTCAAAGTGTTTAAAGTTAGCTGGCGTCCATGGCAGTCAATGCTGTGAAGGCTAAGGAAGGTTGAACAAATCTAGTTAGATCCACAAGAGCATTCTATATGATGTGCAGAGGAGCCCAAGAACTTTGGGCAGGAAAGCACAACGCCCTGGATATTGGTGTAATGGCTTTCATACTTTGATGATAGCCACTGACATGGATCAAAAGCTAGTAGCTGTTTACAAACCTACTGTTACTATAAGGAATTCTTTATCAAGGTTAAAGTAGCCTGTCAACTTGAAGGTTTTCTGGCTATGCTCCCATTACAAGCAGTTCAGAGTTAGCCTATACAGCTAACATGGCTGCATTACTTGCCACAAGACCGAAACAGCTCCCTATACATCAGCATGTTTTGCACAATATTAAACTTTCATTGCCTGTGCAGTAGATACTGAGTTATTTGTGGCAATAAATATGTTTACTTTAAACAGATTTTTTTGTCAATGACTTGTCGATGAAAATCGATTTTCACAAGTGAGACTATATCAAGACAGTAAGAGTGACCAAAGCCTATGGTTGAATTTTTCCCCCTTCATTTTATAATCTTTGAATGTTACAGAAACTGTTGAATCAAATCAAGACTAGGGCATGAATTTCTTAAGAGAATTAATTTGAATACTATGGTTACTTCAAATTTCACTTTGTATAGTAAAGCACAGTCTTGGCAGCCAGTATCCCAGGAACCTGTGCACCCACTCATCACTCTACCCACTTTTTCCCATCACAAGTCCAACACCAATACTATAATTCTCTCTCTCTCTCTCTCTCTCTCTCTCTCTCTCTCTCTCTCTCTCTCTCTCTCTCTCTCTCTCTCTCTCTCTCTCTCTCTCTCTCTCTCTCTCCACTTCTAAAACATACTTGACAAATATATCAATCTCTCACAGAAAATATAAAGAATTAAGTAGCTATAAATAGGCCTATGCTTACACTAAAGCAGAGTTTGCTTGCTCTCTATCTCTCACCATAATATTGCATTCATTCCTGTATTGCTCCACACAATTTCCATTGGATATTGCCCAAATTCTAAAACATTTTCTCTTATAATTTACGATCATGTTTCCAATTATGCATGAATTTTATTTAATTTTAGTGTCATAACATCAGTTATGAGTTAGGTTTCACAGCAGGTTTTAAAGACAGATGATGATATTCTACTCTGAACTGACATTACCAAAACAATTTTAACGAATAATATAGAGGTTGTTACTGCGTTCATGTATCAATGATCATAGGACTTCTACAGAGTCTTTATGGTTTAACCTATTAAGCGTCACCCACATAATAATACGTTTGCTGCGATCTACTCCATAGCGCCTTCAACGGGATATTACGTTCACGACTTTAACTGTGCTTTTCAAGCTGTCAGTCCCGTAATAATACGTTTACTCGTATGGAAAATGTTGGAACATGATTTGGTAACACTCTTAGAACACGTAAGCTGTAACTGATAACTTATTTCCTGCCTGGCAACTCTTTTTAGTTGGTCGCTTGATGCCTAGATGACTATTTTTTTCCCAGTACGCGTTGGGCGTTTTCAGAGACAACATGGCTTCGACGTCTTCCGCAATGAATGCCACAACGAGGAGGCGTATGTCTTCAGGTGAGATAAATCATATCCTAGACGAGGTGTCTGATACTGAAGACATATTTGATGATGAGAGCTCTAGTTCTGAATCCTCCAGCGATGAGGATATTGAAGAAACAAACTTTTCTTCCAAAAGCGGAAGTGAAGATGACTTCTCATTGCCGAGTGACTGGACTCCGAGAGGGAGAGAGAGAGAGATCCCTTTACTTTTGTTGCTGATCCCGGCATGAAATTTTCAGTTGAGGATAAAGAGAATCCATTAGAATATTTTGAGAAATACTTTGATGATGAAGTCATTGATTACCTCGTGAAAGAAACAAACAGATATGCATATCAGTTTCTGGATGAGAATGTAGAACATTTGTCTCCACAGTCACGAGTACATAGATGGTTTGACACTTGTGCAAGCGAAATGAAAGTCTTTATAGGGCTACTTATTTTACAAGGAATTGATTCTAAGTGTGACAATTAAATGTATTTCTCAACACGAGAGAGTGTTTCTTCTCCTTTTTTTCGAAAGGTAATGAGTGGCCATAGATTTGACTTGTTGCATAAATTCTTACATTTGGTTGACAATAGTACTATAACAGAAGGACCAGGAAGAAAGTTAGCAAAAATAAAGCCGTTCACTGATCTTATTTTGAAGAAATTTATGAACAATTACATTCCAAGTAGGAACGTTTCTGTTGACGAGTCTTTGTTAGGCTGGAAGGGAAATTTATCATGGGTTCAGTATATACCAGCTAAACGTAAAAGGTTTGGAATAAAGTTTTATGAACTTTGTGAAAGTTCTACTGGTTATATATGGAACTTCTTCATTTATGCAGGTAAGGATACACAATACATGGAAAAATATATGGATCTTCCTGTGTCTAATAGAATTGTTTCCTCTCTTATGGACCCTCTTTTGAACAAGGGCTATTGTTTATACACAGATAATTTTATACAAGTCCAACATTGGCAGATGCACTTGCGGATGAAGAAACTGACACTGTCGGTACTGTAAGGGTCACTAAAGGACGTGCCAGCAAAAATAAAAGGAACTAAACTGAAAAAGGTGAAAAAGTAGCAGAATTCCAAAAAAAATCTATGTTACTGAAATGGAAAGATAAAAAGGATGTATGTGTTCTGAGTACAATGCATGATGATTCTATGGTGAAGGTGAAATCTAGGAGAGGAAAAGAAATGTATAAACCGAAAGCAGTTGCAGATTATAATGCAAACATGGGCGGAGTTGATTTGTCTGATAACCTCTTGGTTCATTTTTCAACCGCAAAAACAGACTGAAGAAATATTACAAGAAAGTATTTCGACATTTGTTAGACATGTCTGTTGTGAATTGCTATGTCACATATAGAGCCCTTGGTGGGAAGGCTGTAAGACGTGAATTTATTTTGAGGATTAGTGAAAGACTGATTATGAAATATGCAGAAGAAAGACCTGTTCCCTTACGCAGGCCCTCACGACTTGCAGCAAAACCTTCACGGCTAATTGGCAGGCACTTTCCTGAGTATTGTCCACCTACAGATAAAAAGAAGAGGCCACAAAGGACTTGTGCTCAGTGTCGGAAGAACAACATAAGAAGGGATAGCTCATATTGGTGTAAGGATTGTGAAGTAGGATTGTGTGTAGCCCCTTGCTTTAGAGATTGGCATACAAAAGAATAGTGCATGTATGTATAACACTTTTCGTTCAGTATTTTGTAGTCTTATGAAATAAAATAATAGTAGTATTAATAGTTTTTTTATCCCATCATTTAATAAAATTCCTACTCTTAACTACAGTATGAATTATAAGCATAAAAATCAATATTAACTTTGAAAAACTATCATCAGTAATATGACCACTAAATGCGAGAAAAAGCGTGACGGTACGTTAGCAGCGAGCTCACCCGCGGGGGACGCTTAACAGGTTAAAGTTATTGGAAATCTAGCATGCAACAAACACAATGACTTTGAAGCTCCCATTGCTGAGTGTACAATTACTATATTTTAAACTTCATCACTTTACAAAATATAATGTTTGGATCCCATTTCTTTTTTTATAGTCCATATATTAATTTGTTTGAGACCTTTCCATAATATGAAAAGAATCAATTTCAAAAAGTAAAAACGAAACTGCAAGGAAAATTCCTTTTTTAATGCAGGTTTTAAAGTATTTTGTCCGAATCATTATGAAATACTTCATTATGTTTAGACATGAACAGTCCTACCAACTGTGTGAAAAGAGTATTATCTGCATAAAGAGCTGTTATTCTATGCAAATAATACATGAGTGGAGTTTGGCATATCTAATGTTGTATGACTATCATCTCTTTAAAGTTCTTTCTGTTAAAAGAAAGAGCGTTGCTTTAAGTTAGCAAATAAGATATAGGTTCTATTGAATATTATTGCTGCTTCAGCTGCATTTATTTTGTAGAAGACTTTTTCTATTTTCCTTATTGCGGACTTCTCTTCAGTGGAGTGCGTGCTAACAGCTCGCCTATATTTGTCATTTCATGGGGAAAAGTAAAAATCTGGATTCTGCTTCTTTATATATTCTATACAGTTGGTTCTATACAATTGTTGCGCATGACGCATTTCGACAGACTCTTCTGTCATTCTCCAGCGGGAGCTAGTAGAGGACTGGCAGATTGCATAGGTCCTTCTGAATTTATACGGGCTTCAGCGGGGTCATGGATGGCGAATTCTGATTGGTTGCAGTCAGCGAACTTCAAGCCAAATTTCTGCGTGGCTTCGATCCTGACAGATCTTCGCAACCTGGGAATGTCATTCATTCCAGCGTTCCCATTGGCCTGCCGTTGCGTGATGTCATGCCGGCTGACATCATCGTGGTTTGGCTGCTATTGGGCTGCGGATGAATGATGTCATTATCTACTCTTTCTGTCGTAGTGGGGATTGTCTCGAAGGCGCCTCGCTCATCAGGGCATCTCCATTCTCAGGGTTGTCGTTTTCAGGTATCCAGCGAATACCTGAAAGCGACAACCCTGAAAATGGAGATGCCCTGATGAGCGAGGCGCCTTTCGAGACAATCCCCCGACTACGACAGAAAGAGTAGATAATGACATCATTCATCCGCAGCCCAATAGCAGCCAAACTACCGATGATGTCAGCCGGCATGACATCACGCAACGGCAGGCCAATGGGAACGCTTGGAATGAATGACATTCCCAGGTTGCTAAGATCTGTCAGGATCGAGCCGCCGCAGAAATTTGGCTTGAAGTTCGCTGACTGCAACCAATCAGAATTCGCCATCCATGACCCCGCTGAAGCCCGTATAAATTCAGAAGGACCTATGCAATCTGCCAGTCCTCTACTAGCTCCCGCTGGAGAATGACAGAAGAGTTCGTCGAAACGCTGTCCGCGCAACAATTGTATAGAACCAACTGTATAGAATATATAAAGAAGCAGAATCCAGATTTTTACTTTTTCCCCCATGAAATGACAAATATAGGCGAGCTGTTAGCATGCACCTCCACTGAAGAGAAGTCCGCAATAAGGAAAATAGAAAAAGTCTTCTACAAAATAAATGCAGCTGAAGCAGCAATAATATTCAATAGAACCTGTTTAAAAGAGGGTCTGCTGCCAAATTATACAAATAAGATATAATTATAAAAAAATATTATATACTGTATAACTTCCCTTCTTAAACTAAATATATTTCTCTTTCCTGAAGGGTGATGACATGCATGCCTGCAACGCCAAATGTTAAGTAGACCAGTTTGGATGCACAGTAACTTCTAAATCTTACATATGCCAATTTTCTTTTAAATACCATCGAAAATGTCAAATTGCAATATAACATTTTTACAAATATGAAGGAGAATTCAGATATACCAGACACGAGAATTGGAAATACTGACTTTTTACAAATGAATGGTTAATGGGAGTCACATAGGCCTAGAATGAATGGTAACTGGTAACGACATACATGGTTCTTGGTCCCTCTGGGAATTAAACTGAATATCAGGATGTGAATAGCATTCATAAACTGAAATTGGCTTGAAAACGCTTTTACTGATTATATGGGATAAACATAATTTACTGTTTTTTTCTTTGTGTTTGAAACAATATGCTGACTTATCTTCAGATGTTGTTGTTTAATTATATTTGAAAGCATTTATTGAAGTTTCTATTAGTTAATATTTTTCTACTAAATAAAATTTTTTAATGTTACGTTTCAACTTCTTGCTCACTATCAGTATTATCTACCACCCATTACTGATGTTAATTAGATACAGAACCAGAGTGAATAATTCAGCCCTCAACCATATGGGTTCAGAATCAGATCAAATGAACAATTCGAGGAAGCCATCCATCACAGAAATGATCACTTATATATTTGCATAATGGCCTAATACCACAAATACTTATAAACAAAATTATATTGCATATTACAGGATTCCTTGCCTTTCACATATCAGGCAAGGATCATTAGGCCTAGTCAAACATATGTTAATATTCAACATTTTTTATATTCTGATTACAATAAATAAACAAAATGTACTAAACAGTTTTGTTTTTAACACTGTATATGCAAAACATATAAGCCTACAATTTTGAGTGCTAAAATAAAACCATCTTCAGACAGAAAAAATGGTTAAGCGAGTCACAAGAAAAAAATTAATACCACAATTCTATATGAAAAAATATACAAAAGAACGATAATAATTTTAACCCTTAAGGGACGGCATAATTTATCAATGTGCAGCACCCCAGACTGGGGAAACTTTTGAGGTCGGCAAAAAAACAAAAAAAATCACATCAATGGAAAGAGAATGACGTACATTTACACTGTATAAATAAAGAAAAATTCTAAAAAATTTTCCCTACCTTCCACGAGAAGTTGAAAATTACTATTTACAACCCCTTGTGGGGCCTCATTTACAAGACAATCATAAATTTTACCAACTTATATGTTTTTTCTAATAAGTAAATTTATTGTATTTTTTAAAATTATTATTACTGCTCAAACAATATCAAAACAGATAAGAAATAAAAACAGTAAAAATTTTTTTTGCATATTTGTTGAAAAATATTCACATAACTTTACGAGAAGGAAGATTCAGTAACTTTTTTTTTTACTTTTACATGCTTTTTCTAATATTTCTCTGAAATTTTCTTTGTAAAATTACATTTACAACCAACACACTATCATAAAAGACAACAACAAAAAACAACAGCAACCCCTTTGTATATTTACAGCAAATTTACAAAAAGACTCAAGTGAGAGTGAGAGGCAGTACTTTCTCCCTTCAAGTCTGAGGCATTACTGATGCTGTGAAAAGACGTCTGTGGCAACTGGCCCAACTCTTACATTAGTATAAAAGTTGCCATTAGTGAATTTATAGCATACAGAAGTATTGGCACCTCTGTCTCGCGTCATTATTACCATAACAGCAGTGCATAATATTGTTTCGCACTCAAGCTCAATCCGTTCACCTCCCCAATCCTGTTTTACTTCACACTGAGGCTCAATCCATCTCTTAAGAGTTAATGTCCTATAAAAGGAATGTTATTCAGCGAAGCTGCCATACTGTACATTCGTGAGTGACTTGGTTCTTTGTCTTAGACTATGCCAGCCTTGTGCAGACATGAGTTCTTCCTCTATGGCAACCTATAACTGAGCAACATGCGAAAATGTGAAGTTGTTATCATAGCACACCATGTGCCCGCACCAGCTAGGCAATAGCTGCTATACTCCTTGCTGACTACTACAATATGCCTTTTGTCTGAAACATTAAAGGAACTGATGCAATATTTTATATTCTAATTGTAGAGTTAACCCATGGTATTCCACAAAAACTTCACATCCACATTTAAAAATGCTTATAACTACCTAATAGTTCAAATACCAAAGACCACCTATAAAAAGATTTATAACTGCCTATTTTGATAGTTCAGAAACTAAAGACCGCATCTAAAATCATTTATATCTGCCTACTTTATTACTTCAAACACCAAACCCTTCTAAAAATGTTTATAACTGCCTATTTTAATAGTGCAAACACCAAATACCACCTCTAAAAACATTTATAACTGCCTATTTTAATAGTTCATACTAAAAACATTTATAACTGCCTATTTTAATATTTCAAACACCAAAAACCACCTCTGAAAACATTTACAAGTGCCCATTTTAACAGTTCAAACACCAAAGACCACCTCTAAAAATGTTTATAAATGCCTATTTCAATAGTTCAAACACAAAAGACCACTTATAAAAATGTTTATAACTGCCTATTTTAATAGTTTAAACACCAAAGACCCCTCTAAAAACATTTATAACTGCCAATTTTAATAGTTCAAACACCAAAAACCCCTATGAAAATGTTTATAACTTCCTATCTTAATAGTTCAAACACCAAAGACCACCTCAAAACACATTTATAACTGCCTATTTTAATAGTTTAAAACCAAAGACCCCTCTAAAAACATTTATAACAGCCGATTTTAAAAAACATCTAAAAACATCTACAACTGACTATTTTAATAGTTCAAACACCACAGTCCCCCTCTGAAAACATTTATAACTGCCTATTTTAATAGTTTAAATACCAAAGACCCCTCTAAAATCATTTATAACTGCCTATTTTAATAGTTCAAACACCAAAGACCCCTCTGAAAGTGTTTATAACTTCCTATTTTAATAGTTCAAACACCAAAGACCCTTCTGAAAATTTTTATAACTTCCTATTTTAATAGTTCAAACACCAAAGACTACCTCAAAACACATTTATAACTGCCTATTTTAATAGTTTAAACACCAAATACCCCTCTAAAAACATTTATAACTGCCTCTTTTAATAGTTCAAACACCAAAGATCCCTCTAAAAACGACTACAACTGACTATTTTAATAGTCTAACACCAAAGGCCCCCGCTGAAAACATTTATAACTGCCTATTTTAATAGGTTAAACACCAAATGCCCCCTCTAAAAACGTTTATAACTGCTTATTTTAATAGTTTAAACACTAAAAGACCCCTCTGAAAATGTTTATAACTACCTATTTTAATATTTAAAACACTAAAGACTGCCTCTAAAAATGTTTATAACTTCCTATTTTAATAGTTCAATCACAAAAGACTACCCATAAACCCCCTCTCAAAATGTCTCTAACTGACTATTTTTTTAGTTCAAACACCAAAGACCCTTCTAAAAGAGTTTATAACCGGCTATTTTAATAGTTCAAACACCAAAGACCCCCTCTAAAAATGTTTATAAAACACCAAAGACATCCATCGAAAATGGTTATAACTGCTTATTTTAATAGTTCAAACACTAAAGACCACTTCTAAAAACATTTATAGCTGCCTATTTTAATAGTTTAAACTCTAAAGGCCCCTTCTGAAAATGTTAATAACTTCCTATTTTAATAGTTCAAACGCCAAAGACCCTCTAAGAACATTTAACTCTACTGTTTTAATAGTTCAAACACTGAAGACAACTGTTTATAACTGCCTATTTTAATAAATTAAACAATAAAGACCCCTCTAAAAACTTTAAAACTGCACATTTTAATATTTTAACACCAATCGACCACCTCTAAAAACGTATAACGGCCTATTTTAATAGTTCAAACACCAAAAACCCCCAAAACATTTATAACTTCCTATTCTAATAGTTTAAACAACAAGACTCCCACTAAAAACGTTTACAACTGCCTATTTTAATAGTTTAAACGCCAAAGACCACCTTTAAAAACATTTATAACCCTATTTTAATAGTTCAAGCAACAAAGACCACTCTAAAAACTTTTATAACTTCCTATTTTTATAGTTTAAACACTTCAGACCCTGATAAAAATGTTTATAACGACCTATCTTAACCCTTAAACGCCGAGCCTCTATTTACAAAAACATCTCCTGTATGCCAGCGGCGTTCGGGAGTTAGCGCCGAAGCGGAAAAAAAGTTTTCTTTAAAAAATCACAGCACGCTTAGTTTTTAAGATTAAGAGTTCATTTTTGGCTCCTTTTTTTTGTCACTGCCTGAAGTTTAGTATGCAACCATCAGAAATGAAAAAAATATTATCATATATAAATATTGAAATATATGACAGCGCAAAAAAGAATTTTCATATATAATTTTATACAAATCGCACTGAGCAAAACGGTTAAAGCTAATGAGTTAATTTTTTTTCTTTGTATTGTACACTAAATTGCGATGATTTTGGTATATAACAAATTGTAAAACGATCAAAGCAACACAGAATTCGTAACGCGCGGATGTAAAAAAATATTTTTTTCAAAAATTCACCATAAATCGAAATATTGTGCTAGAGACTTCCCGTTTGTTGAAAAATGAAGCTAATTGATTGAATATTACTAGACTGTAAGTGTTTTAGCTTACAATTGCAATTTTCAACCATTTCGGTCGAGTTAAAGTTGACCGAAAGTAAATTTTTTCTATTTATCGTGATTTATATGAAAATATTTCAAAACTGATAAAAGCTACAACCATGAGTTATTTTCTGTTGTATTGTACATGAAATTGCGCACATTTTCATATACAAACCTTTATGTAACGACTAATATAAAACGGTGCAAACATTACGACAACGTGACGAAAGAATTTCTGAGATGTTCGGCCGAGTTACCGAGCGGACGTAAGGAAAAAGGTTTTTTCAAAAATTCACCATAAATTGAAATATTGTGCTAGAGACTTCCAATTTATTGCAAAATGAAGGTAAATGATTGAATATTACTAGAATGTAAGAGTTTTAGCATACAATTGCGTTTTTCGCCCATTTAGGTCAAGTTAAAGTTGACCGAAGGTTGAAATTTTGGCAGTTATCGTGATTTATGTGAAAATATTTCAAAACTGATAAAAGCTACAACCATGAGCTATTTTCTGTTGTATTCTACATGAAATTGCGCACATTTCCATATAGAAAAGTTTATGTAACGACTAATGTAAAATGATACAAACATTATGACAAAGTGACAAAAGAATTTCTGAGATGTTCGGCCAAGTTACCGCGCGCAGACGTAAGGAAAAAGTTTTTTTTTTTTCAGAAATTCACCATAAATCAAAATATTGTGCTAGAGACTTCCAGTTTGTTGCAAAATGAAGGTACATGATTGAATATTACTAGAATGTAAGAGTTTTAGCTTATAATTGCATTTTTTTTACGAAAGAATTTCTGGAGCGGACGTAAGGAAAAAGTTTTTTTCAAAAATTCACCATAAATCGAAATATTGTGCTAGAGACTTCCAATTTGTTGCAAAATGAAGGTAAATGATTGAATATTACTAGATTGTAAGAGTTTTAGCTTACAATTGTGTTTTTCGACCATTTTGGTTGAGTCAAAGTTGACCGAAGGTTGAAATTTTTTGTAGTCGACGTAAGGTACGTCCACTTGGCACCCAACAGACAATTTTAGTCGCTGTATGATACGCCCAGTCAGCGTTTAAGGGTTAATAGTTCAATCACCAATGACCCCCTCTAAAAATATTTATAACTGCCTGTCTTAATAGTTTAATCATCAAAGACCCACTCTAAAAACGTTTATAACTACCTATTTTAAAAGTTCAAATATGAAAGAACCTCTCTTAAAATGTTTATAACTGCCTACTTTAATAGTTCAAACATGAAAGACCACCTCAAAAATAGATTACAACTCCTTACTTTAACAGTTAAAATGCTAAACACATGCTCTGAAAATGTTTATATCTGCCTATTTTAATAGTTTAAATAAGTATACTTAAAACTTCTATTTTAAAAGTTCAGACACTAAAGACCACCTCTATTAACGTTCATAACTGCCTATTTTAATGTTAAAACACCAAAGAACACTTCTAAAATCACTTATAACTGCCTATTTGAATAGTTCAGACACTAAAGACCATCTGTAACAACGTTATAACTGACTATTTTTAAATCTCAAATACTAAAGACCACCTGTAAAAATATTTATATCTTCCTTTTTGAACAGTTCAAACACTAAAGACCACCTCTAAAAACGTTTATAATAGCCTATTTTAATATTGCAAACACCAAAGACCATTCTAAAAACATTTAAAACTGCCTATTTTAATAGTTTAGACACTAAAGACCACTCCTAAAAATGTTTATAACTGCCATTTCTAATAGTTCAAATACTAAAGACCATCTCTAAAAACATTTACAACTTCCTATTTTAATAGTTCAAACACTAAAGACAATCTCTAAGTATATCTTAGTTTAACCAGACCACTGAGCTGATTAACAGCTCTCCTAGGGCTGACCCGAAGGATTAGACTTATTTTTACGTGGCTAAGAACCAATTGGTTACCTAGCAACGGGACCTACAGCTTATTGTGGAATCCGAACCACATTATAGGGAGAAATGAATTTCTATCACCAGAAACAAATTCCTTTTGTTCTTCACTGGCCGGTCGGAGATTCGAACTCGCGACCAATAGAGTGGTAGCTGAGAATGGAACCCGCTCACCCAGCGAGGAACTATGACAACATCTAAAAACTATTATAAATGCCTATCTTAATAGATCAAACACTAAAGACCACCTATAAAAATGTTTATAACTGCCTATTTTAATAGTTCAAATACCTAAGACCACCTCTCAAAACATTTACAACTTCCTATTTTGATAGTTCAAACACCAAAGACCACCTCAATAAACATTTATAATTCCCTATTTCAATAGATCAAACATAAAAGAACCACTCTGAAAACATTTACAACTGCCCACTTCAATAGTTCAAACACCAAAGACCCACTCTAGAAATGTTTATAACTGTCTATTTTAATAGTTTGAACATTACAAACCACTTTTCAAAAATATTTATAACTGCCTATTTTAATAGTTCGAACAACAGAGACCATCCCTCAAAATGTTCATAACTGCCTATTTTAAGAGTGCAAACACTACAGACCACCTCTAAAAATGTTTATAACTGCCTATTTTAACAGCAAAACAACTAAAGAACACCTCTCAAAATGTTTATAACTGCCCATTTTAATAGTGCAAACACTAAAGACTGCCTCTACAAATGTTTATAACTGCTCTTTTTAATACCTCAAACACCAAAGGCCACATCTCAAAACGTTTATAACTGCCTATTTTAATAGTGCAATCACTAAAGACCACCTTTCAAAATATTTACAACTGCCTATTTTAATAGTGCAAACACCAAAGACCACCTCTCTAAATGTTTAAAACTGCCCATTTTTATAGTTCAAACACTAAAGACCACCTCTCAAAATGGTTATAACTGCCTATTTTAATAGTGCAAACATTAAAGGCCACCTCTAAAATGTTTATAACTGCCTATTTTAATAGTTCAAACACCGAAGACCACCTCTAAAAATTTTTATAACTCCCTATTTTAATAGTTCAAACACCAAAGACGACCTCCAATGTTTTTAACTGCCTATTTTAACAGATCAAACATTAAAGACCACCTCTCAAAATGTTTAACCTGCCCATTTTAATAGCTCAAATACTAAAGACCACCTCTAAAAAGGTTTATAACTGCCTATTTTAATAGTTCAAACACAGAAGACCACATCTAAAAACGTTTATAACTGCCTATTTTAATAGTTCAAACACTAAAGACCACCTCTAAAAAATGTTTACTACTGCCTATTTTAATACTTTAAACACTAAAGATCACATTTAAAAATGTTTATAAGTGCCAACTTTAATAGTTTAAACACAGAAGACCCCTCTCAAACGTTTATAAATGATTATTTTAATAGTTTAAACACTGAAGACCACCTCTAAAAATGTTTTTAATTCCTTATTTTGATAGTTCAAATACCAAAGACCACATAAAAAATGTTTATAACTGCCATTTTAATAGTTCAAACACCAAAGACCAACTCTAAAAATGTTTATAACTGCCTATATTAATAGTTCAAACACCAAAGACCACCTCAACAATTGTTTATAACTGCCTATTTTAATAGTGCAAACACTAAAGACCACCTCTCAAAATGTTTATAACTGCCTATTTTAATAGTTCAAACACTAAAGACCACCTCTCAAAATGTTTATAACTGTCTATTTTAATGTTTCAAACACCAAAGACCATCACTACAAACATTTATGACTACCTATTTTAATAATTCAAACACCAAATACCCCCTTTAAAAATGTTTATAACTGCCTATTTTAATAGTTTAAACACTAAAGACCATCTCTAGAAATGTTTATAACTAGCTATTTTAAAACTTTAAACACCAAGGACTCTTTAAAAATTTATAATTGCTTATTTTAATAGTTTAAACACTAAAGACAACCTCTAATATCTATAACTGCCTATTTCAATAGTTTAAACACCAAAGACCACCTCTAAAAATGTTTAAAACTTCCAATTTTAATAGTTTAAACACTAAAGACCACCTCTCAAACTATTTATAATTACATATTTTAACAGTTTAAACATCAAAGACCACCTCTAAAACTATAATAACTACCTATTTTAATAGTTGAAACACTAAAGACCACCTTTAAAAACCTTTATAACTGCCTATTTTAATAGTTCAAACACTAAAGACCACCTTTAAAAAAATTTATAACTGCCTATTTTAATAGTTCAAACAATAAAGACCACCTCTACAAATGTTCATAACTCTATTTTAATGATTCAAAACTAAAGACCACATCTCAAAATGTTTATAACTGCCTACTTTAATAGTTCAAACACTAAAGTCCACCTCTCAAAATGTTTATAACTGTCTATTCTAATAATGCAAACACTAAAGACCACCTCTCAAAATGTTTATAACTGCCTATTTTAATATTTCAAACACTAAAGACCACCTCTCAAAATGTTTATAACTATTTTAACAGTTTAAACACCAAACCACCTCTCAAAATGTTTATATCTGCCTATTTTAATAGTTCGAGCACTAAAGACCACCTCTCAAAATGTTTATATCTGTCTACTTTAATAGCACAAACATTAAGACCACCTCTCAAAATGTTTGTAACTGCCTATTTTAATAGCAAACACAAAAGACCACCTCTAAAAATGTTTATAACTGCCTATTTTAATAGTGCAAACACTAAAGACCACCTCTCAAAATGTTTACAACTGCATATTTTAATATTGCAAGCACTAAAGACCACCTCTCAGAATGTTTATAGCTGCCTATTTTAATGGTTCAAAGACCAAAGACCACCTTTCAAAATGTTTATAACTGCCTATTTTAATAGTGCAAACACTAAAGACCACCCCTTAAAATGTTTATAACTGCCTATTTTAATAGTTCAAACATCAAAAACCACCTCTACAAACATTTATAACTGCCTATTTCAACAGTTCAAACACTAAAGACCACCTCTCAAAATGTTTACAACTGCCTATTTTAATAGCTCAAACACTAAAGACCACCTCTAAAAATGTTTATAACTGCCTATTTTAATAGTTCAAACACTAAAGTCCACCCATAAAAATGTTTATAACTGCCTATTTCAATAGTTCAAACACCAAAGACCCCCCTTTACAAATGTTTATAATTGCCTATTTTAATAGTTCAAACACCAAAGACCCCTTTAAAAAAGTTTATAACTGCCTATTTTAATAGTTCAAACACCGAAGACCCCCTCTAAACACATTTACAACTACCTATTTTAATAGTTCAAACACCAAATGTATACCTTACTATCATCCTACACCAA